>NC_140165.1:224903091-224960591 GCF_963971535.1 Notolepis coatsorum
TGGCTAAGAGAGAGAGAGAGAGAGAATTAACTCACTTTGTTTAATTGAAACGTGGTCCAGCCGGAGGGCTTAATAAAGTGTATGTCCACTGACTGTCCCCCAGACTGTTGTCGATGTATATCCATTCCACTCACTGCCCACTGTCCAGACTCCAGACTGAATCACAAGTTCACAACACACAGCTTCGAACATGTTGCAAACTGTGGCTAAGGAAAAAACGGGCATCGCCGCGTCGGCCAATCAGAGAGCGTCTCCGCGAAATGCGGCTATGGAAATTCTAGACGGAAATTCTAGACGGAAATTCTAAACGCTTGACTAGACCGCTTCAAATTGCGCCCGGATTCCAACATAATAGTCATATTTCAACGCACAACGCGTTACGCACTGATTGGCTGTGACGGATACAGCGATCGAACAGTGACGCGCACTCAGAGCGCTATCGCGTCTAGCCCGGGCCGAGAAATACAAACAAATAAAAAAAAAAAAAAAAGTGAGTCACTTCCCTGTTCCTGAAAACGAGTATTTTTTATTTTATATAGTAACGTTATATTGTGCATTGGAAACACAAACATACTTAAAATGAGTAAATATTATTCATTTTAAACATGTTTATATTATTTATAGGGCTATAAAACTAAAAACTAAAAGATAATTTTTCTTGTTCTACTCTCATATAACCAGGGGCCTGAAGGGGGGGCGGCGCCCGTGCGCCCGTGCGTCCCTAGTGGCGAGCCGCCACTGGTACTACATAAGACTTCAGGCTATGGCTCTGTCTGGATTTCTAAGCCATACCACCTTTTGGTAAAATACTACCTCTGGACTACTAACTACTACAGAAAAACTTGAGTAACACATTTTTCTACAACTCAAGTTCAGACCTATGTTACTCTATTACTTTAGCACTAAAAGTGAGACCAGGCTCATGCATGTGCTATAAGTATAAAGTATGTTGTTTTGGTTTGCAAAAAAGTATGCAGTCCTCAAAAACTAAAACTAAAATGGCCAGGAGACTCATTGCAGATTAAGAGGTTAACAATTGTGTGTATTGAGCCGTACTGTATTGTACCCATTCTGCAATCTGTTAATAAAATCTTCATTCAATCAATCACCTGCGAGGTACAATTGTAAGGGCCCACCTTTCCCAGGACTTTTCCCTCCTGTCTGTACTCCTCAACAACCCCCACCTTTGAACTTTCTCTTCCATGGACTTCCTCCACCTGCTGGACAATTCCCAACATGGCACCTTGTTCAGTTATGTCTGCTCAATACCTTTGTCACCTTGTTTACCTCATTAGTGTATTTGCCTGTAATTATGTTGTCTGCCTTGTTTCCCCTGCCTTAGTATTGTGTTCCTCCTGTCTGTGTTGTAGTTATGATCAGTCTTGTGTTTCTCAGTAATTGTATTTTGATTCTAGTCTAGTTATTCCCCAGTGTGGTTTTGGCCTTGTGTTAGTTCTGTGTTGCTCCCAGGTGTGTCTTGTTACCAATTACCCTCTTGTGTTGATCAGCCTGTGTATTTATCCCTGTGAACCCCTTGTCTCCCTGTGGCGTCATTTCGTTCCTGCCTTGCTCTTGGTGTTTGTTTCTCCCAGATGGTCTGTTCCTGAGTTCTTGTTTATCGTGACGCTCCCTATGTATTCCGTTCACTCGCCTGGTAACGTTTGCACTATGTTCCTTTTCCAGCTTAGCTGTGTTTATGTTTTCGTTTGTTTTCTAGCTTTCTCAGTTTAGTGTCGCTATTGTTTGTTTTTGCCTTCTTTAATTCTAGTGTCTCTACTGCGTGTAATTCTGCAGTGCTGTCTAGTGACGTGGTTTTTGTTTTTGTATTTTGTGGGAGACTTGCTCTCTCTTCCCTGTGCATTACCAGTTACTCGAATTAAAGGAGCAGTGCTCAAGATTCGACAATCAACTTCTACCTCTCCCTCGTCTCTGTTTGCGTTTGGGTCATCTGCCAACACAATCCTTAACAACAATGTTATGATAAAATATTTGCATTGCATTTGATAAAATATTTGCATTTAATCCAAACAAACAAAACAAATCCATGGGATTTAAATTACATGTTTTGATCTGGAAGATATATTATATTTTGTCATTTGTGGGGAATTGTAATGGATGTAATACGGCAGAATTTACCTCAACAACAAAATCATTGTATCAAAATTAACCTGTAAAAACTAAAATAAGGATTCCTAGAAAGTAAAGTGACTAAAATCTAAAATGCACTATTTGTACTTAAGTTCCTACATTTGTTGGTTTACAAATCATACGTGTACATGTACAGTATATGGATGGACTATACATTTGCATTGGGTTGCCATAGGCCCACGTTCACATATGACATTTTAAATTATATAAATATTTCATCTTAGTCATTGTTGAGTTGTGATTAAAGGGTTGGGTGGGCCGCAGAAGATTTTCAGATTTCAAATATACCATGGCGTATCTTAAGTTTGGGAATGGCTACACTGTTAAACTATTCCATTCTAAATAGTTTGCTAGCCTCTGTGCCATTATACTTAAGAATATTACCATCTAAAATCAGGATGGATAGTCAGAAACTGGCTCAAGACCGAGGACTCATTCTCCTTGGGAATTAGGTTTCCCCCTGCTCTACACCAATCTCTTGGCACAACCTGTTTATCCCATACTACTCTCAAAAACCTCCACAATAATCTAAGTACATCAGGGGCACTTTTATAAACCTGGTAGGGGACTCCATTTGGCCCTGGGGTTGAAGAAGCCTTTGCACGCATTATTACAGCTTCCACTTCCTTCGACCTTGGTGGCCTAATATCTATTGTATTCTCTATCTCTCCTAATGGAGTGAGGGAATTAATATCGGGAGGAAGGCCCATTTCTCCATTCCTTCCTGTATCTGAGAAAGTATTTTTTAAATATTCCTCTACCTTTCGCTTTGACACTATGAGTTGCCCTCCCTTTCCTTGGCTGAACATTCCTTTAACAAACTTAAATGCATCGCTATAAAATGCTGTCCTGAGATTCGCTCCATCTTCTTTCTATTCCTCCTAGGTTTTTCTGCCCTCCTGCGTACTGCTAACTTCTTAGCTCTTACTGCAAAACATTAATTCCCTCTCTCTCATCCACTGTATAGCCTTTCTCCACTGCTTCCTCTCCTTCACTAATTTCTCCATTTCTCTCTGCTATCTGGATCTAACTGGTTGCAATCTCTCCAACCGTAGCACCCAATAATGTAATGATTTCCCAATAATGTAATAACTCCTGACATTTTTATAAATCTGGGACTTAACTTGATCGAAAATGTAACACAACCCAATAATGTAATATTACTAGGGATGTCCCGATCACGTTTTTTTGCTCCCGATCCGATCCCGATCTTGTGATTTTGAGTATCTACCGATACCGATTTTTCCCGATCTGATAAAAAATAAATAAAAATAAAAATATTTTTATTTATTTTTTATTCAACAAACATGACCATGTTCATGTCTTAAACTCATACTGATGCCTTAGTTTTGGTTTTAAATTGCATATCATCATTCATTTATTTATTGTCACACAGAGCAGAAGAATTTTGCCAAAACAAACCAATAGTATGCAGCTGCAGAACGGCAGACCAGCCACACTCTCAGACCCAAACGCATTTCCTTTGATTTAATTATACATCAAATGATTTATGTCAAGGATTGCAATGCCTCGCTTGAATGAAGTTAACTTTTCACCTGGATAACGTCAACATTCAGGGTGAATGTAATGTGAGAAATTGGGATTAAAAAAAATAAAAATAAAAATTGTATTTGGGTCTGAGAGTTTGGCTGGTCTGCCGTTCTGCAGCTGGATACTATTGGTTTGTTTTGGCAAAATTCTTCTGCTCTGTGTGACAATAAATAAATGAATGATGATATGCAATTTAAAACCAAAACTAAGGCCTCAGTATGAGTTTAAGACGTGAACATGGTCATGTTTGTTGAAAAAAGTAAAAAAAAATTATAATAAATAAAATAATTGCATTTTATTATTCTTTTTTGCCGATACGATCTTCGGAAAATCACGTGATCGGCCCCAATCCCGATCACGTGATCGGATCGGGACATCCCTAAATATTACTTAACCGATTAATGTAATGAAATACCATGATTGATATTGTAATAACGTTTACTGATAATGTAATACTTATTACTTATTACATTTTTATTTTTTTATTTTACTTATTACTTATTTATTGTGAATGTATTTTCAGGAGTTATTGAACACTGATGTAATAATTTGGAATGTAAAACTGTTCTACATTTTGGGTTTGGTGTTTGTTTGCAGGAGCACTTGATTTACTTTGACAGTGATTGAGAGTCAATTTGTTTGAATATGGCCATCAGTGATGTTATTGGGAACATTGAATCCTCGTGTTGTGTTAATTACAGCTCAACAAATTATAAAATAGCAGTCACTATAAGACAACATAATTTCATGGTGCTGTGGTTAACACAACACAATGATTCAATGTCCCCGATGACATCACTGGTGGCCATATTAAAAACATTTACCCTCAATAATGTGAGGATGGGGTTTGGCGGAGCCCAATAGCAGAACACAGGAGGAGAGAGAATGGAGTGTTTTAGGGTGGTTTTAATGTTATTCCCACAAGCAGTTTACAGGAATGTGCAATAGGTACAAGGATGTGAAAAGGCAAGGGCAGGAGCACTCCTTGTGCAGCACGGGACAACAGGTACAGGGATGTACGATAGATGTGAGCTGGTGCACTCCTAGTGCAGCACAGGGTGACAGGTACAGGGATATACAATAGGTGAGAGCAGGTGCACTCCTTGTGCAGCACGGGACAACAGGTACAGGGATGTACAATAGATGAGAGCTGGTGCACTCCTAGTGCAGCACAGGGCGACAGGTACAGGGATATACAATAGGTGAGAGCAGGTGCACTCCTTGTGCAGCGCGGGGTAACAGGTACGTGTTGTAATAGGCAAGAGCAGGAGCACTCCTTGTGCAGCACGGGACGTCCAGGTTGGAGGTGTACTGGAGCGGTGGTCCTGGGCACAGAGAGAAACAGATTAGGACAAGGTATATCAACGAGGACAGGGTTGCAAGGCTTAGGTTTGTCGTTGTACCTAGGAAGCTAGTTTAACACTCCGACGAGGGTAGGACAGGATCTGCAGGATGAAGTACCATCTTGTTGATGAGGGGATGAGTCACAGCCGTGTTGATTGATGAGCTGGCAGCGTGTGAATCAGGGGAACGGATGCTGCCCATATAAGGGTGTGAGAGGATAAGGGGTGAGTGAGGCTTCCGCCGTGAATGTGGGGGAGGAGGAGGCGGAGTAAAGAAGGCTCTCGCCGTGATTATGCCAAATAACCGTCAAACCAATCATGTATCCAGGACTCTGACTCGAGTGGGGGCAAGGGGGATACCTCAAACCCTTGATGGCTTACAGACATTTAGTCAACTAATGTGTTCCACACTGTACCAGTGTTATTTACAGTTTAATCTAGTCACCCCCAACACACACACACACACACACACACACACACACACACACACACACACACACACACACACACACACACACACACACACACACACACACACTGACAGTGTTAGTTCATGAGTAGCTATTAAAGTAATGTGTTGCCAGTCCATGTGCTCCAACATCTTGTCACTAGTGGTGATGACAGAGCCCACATGGAACAGTGTGAAAAAAGATATCATGTTAATGTAATGACTGATTATGTAAGGCATTATGTGTATTCCCTCATTAATGTATTGAAGCTAAACATTTATTCCTGAGCCTATAAAATGCCTTTTCTCTCAGCAGTTATGCCATTCCCATTAGGTAATGCACAGTACCAGTCAGATCTGACACACAGCATCAGATCTACAGAGTAACCTGTAAAGTCCAAAAGAGTTTTATCACGTTGGCATCCGCACTATCTTAGCTTACAACCAAAATTCAACAAGATACATTTTATTAACAGTCAATCGCTTTTGGCCATTAAATGGTGCTCAAAAACCACAATTAAATGAGAGGTACAACCTCATTGCTTTTCAATCCATCTCTATGGAAATTGTGTGTGTGTGCATGGTAATAAGGTATTACATTATCAGTAAAGATTTTATAATCGATTCTTTTATTGTTTTATTTTTTTATTTTATCACATTTTATCAGAAATAACTAATGGCACTTGTATAGATACATGTGATCTAGCCGAGGTAAATGGCATATGTTAACCATATATGCGGTCTAGATTGCTTGTAATTGACATACAGTCAATTACATCTGTTCAGCATTTTTACATCCCAATTTTTACATCCCCCCTCCTCCTCAGAGACAGGGTTAATGATATCCTGCAAACTGTGGTGCCTGTCACTGGCTGGACTTCAACCGGACTGACTCAACTGACTCCGCAAGAAGTACTGATCAATGCAGCAAACCTGCATTCCCTCGACCTACTGATACTGTCCTCTATCTAGCTGCTCGTCCAACTCTTAGTCCTGTCCGTTCCATGGTCCGTAACCGTGTGATCTGCCAGTGAGTCATCTTCTGCCCCTGCTCTCACAGACTCTATTACATTAAGTCAATTAAATCCATTCAAAGGCTCAGTAATTGTTTAACACGGCCTCAGGTTATTATGTCTTGTGGAATACAGTCACAGTCACCTGGAGTGACTGTGTGTGTGTGTGCGTGTGTGTGTGTGTGTGTGTGTGTGTGTGTGTGTGTGTGTGTGTGTGTGTGTGTGTGTGTGTGTGTGTGTGTGTGTGTGTGTGTGTGTGTGTGTGTGTGTGTGTGTGTGTGTGTGTGTGTGTGTGTGTGTGTGTGTGTGTGTGTGTGTGTTTGGTGTGTGTTTGGTGTGTGTGGTTGTGAAGGCAAGTATGCGTAACATACACATTAATGCATTTGATGATATTTGCTGTAATTTTACTTGCATTTCCACTGCTTTCCAAATAAAGTGCTATAAACAATCAGTTTTAGTTATTGTGTGATATAAAATGTTAGCTATAGGTTAGACTTATAATGTTTTAAATGTATGTGTTTTGTGTCATTGTCCTGTTTTTTGTTGTGGCCTAACAGCCCTGGGACCATGACGGAAATAATGGTCTTACTCTTTCTCATGTTATCCTTTGGATCCTTGTTGTGTGTTTTGAATCCATAAATAAAATAAAATAAAATAAAAGCAACATAACGTGTATTATTATTATTATTATTATTATTATTATTATTATTATTATTATTATTATTATTATTATTATTATTATTATTATTATTATTATTATTATTATTATTATTATTATTATTATTATTATATGTCAGTCAGAGAAGACTAGCTGATCTTATAGAGAATACAATGGTGTAGCAGTGGTAAACAGAATGTAAGGGCCTACTGTACGTGTGGAGGCAGCAGTATGTCTGTAAATTACTTTGCCATAATCCAGAATTGATAGGATAATATGATTCAACAATCCTCGTCCTACAAAACCAAGGAAATCTGGTTTTAGTTCTGTATAAAAAGCCAATCTTTCCTTACTGATAGGTATTTAAATGTAAATTTGTTGTCGAACCAGATGGCAAGATACTTGTATTCTGTAACCCTTTCAATTTCTCTGCCTAGAGAAATGCAGATGACATTTAGATTGACGGTGATTAACGTAAGGTTATGAATATAACCAAGTTCTATGAATGCTAGTGACGCTCAGCGTCATATTGCATATATCTCGCTTCAGTGGATATGCACTGAATACATTTCAAAATGTACCTTTACATACCAACATCCGTCTGGCCACACCCCATCTGCTACCTATATAAGCAGGGGTGGGGCCACACACTCATCTCCTTCCCAAAAAATTTCACCACAATGAAAAATCAAGGGCCGCAGTGGTGTCTAGACGCTGAGCATCACTAGCATTCATAGAACTTGGTTATATTCATAACCTTACGTTCTATATCATGCTAGCTTCCGCTCAGCGTCATATTGCATAACAGGAGCTGAGCGGGAGCTAAAAGCTTGACAAATGTACCCCGCTGAGGCCCCCCACAACCATCAGACCGGAGAGGACCGAGCCCCCCCGACCCTCCCTAATGGAGGATACCCTCCCTATTGGAGGACGGGAGGGAGACGGATCCGACCGTGCGAAGAGAAACTCAAGCAACTCAACGCACAGGGTGAGCAGACCGTGGCTTGACCCCACGACTACGCACAACCCGCATGCCACCAGGGAACAAACGGAAGGAACAAACCTCGTTACCGCCCCCAAAATCACGGGGTAGAGAGCAAACTCAACCCCGTGGCAAGGCCGTAGCAGCGGAGCGCGAAGGAAGACCCAGACCCACTGAAGGGACTGGATCCCGGAGAGGTCAACGATGCCACCGCATCAAGACCTCACCAGGCGGTCACTAGTGACACCGCCCCCCACATCGCCAGCGTATTCGGACAGGGCCCCTCCAAGAGCGGGCCCTTCCCCCCACTAGCACGCCGCCTGGCACACTGACCCTGGCACACTCAGGCAGTCAGCATGGCTGTAACTCGAAGCACTCAAGAGGCTACACTACAGTGGGAGCAGGCAGCGCACCGGGGAGACGACCACCACAAAGGGTCGGTCTCTCAATCAAGGCAGCAGGCATTTGACCCGAGCCTGGAGCACTGTGGACAAGACAGGCGCCAAAAAGGGGTCAACTGAAAACAGCACCCCCGGCGGAAGGGGCGTATGCTGGCATTGTTGCGCACCATGACAAAGCCTCCACCAAAAAACCCAGACCTAGAGGGGCCGAGGCAGAGAAGGCTGACACAATTGGCAGACGTCATGAACGTGCAGGGGCACACTCAACCGGGTAACCCGGGAGTAGACTCTGCTCCAACACACCAGGGAATCAACCACCCTCTTGGTACCACATGCGGTGGTTGTTCCTATAACCCCTCAAGAAAAAACTCCAAAACACACCTGCGGGTATACACTGGCTATACCGCAGTACAAGTGTTTCAGTTTTCAAAAAGGGGTTATTCCAGGCCTACGGGTCGACGAAACACAACTTCGGACCGGGCCCGGGCGTAAGAGAGGAGTGAAAATAATGGAGAACCAGCCCCTTCATGATAGCGCAGGGTACAACATGTACGCAACAAAGGGTCTCCATAACGCCCAACCCTGTGACACCAGGGCCGACCGGCATTTTTCCCCCCGAAAAAAGCACAAGTCCCTCAGGGTACCAGAACAGCAGATCTGTTAATGGGTTAAGTGACCTGGACCAGCGTGACCAGAACCAGTCCCGTGCCCTAACCACGCTGACATCCCCACTCCAAGAGAGGGGGTAGGTACGCGTGTCGATCTAAAACATGAAAAGAGGGTGCCACCCAGACGGTCCCATTCGTACTGCGCTCAGTGGCCCACCCCAAGGGCGTGAGACCCCTCTACCTATGTTTTGATCTATTCCGTTAACATCCCCCAGATATGAACGAGAATTCGTCGAGACCTAGTAACAGGCGCTCAGAAGAGAAAACCTCCATCCCAGTTGCCCTATAAAAACGCAGTTTTAATAATGAGCAACCAAGGCGTACCAGCCTCATGCGTGATTCTTATCAGAAACACCCCGAGCCAGCACTATGTACGCGTCGAGACCCAAACACATCAATGGATAGTCTAACAAGACACCAGACATTGTTCCTCCAAGTCGCCTGGGAGAATGACAAGGAGCCGTCGTGCTTCATGTCCTTTCCTCTTTTTATTTAAAAAAGAAAGAAACACAGACTGACATGAATCCCACGTGACGCGGCTGAGGGTAATTTTTTTTTGATTTTTACATCCCGCCACCCTCGCCACAGGGAGGAGACGGGAATCTCCAGAGAGACTTCCCACGCGAGCTGTATAGATTGAAAAGAAATATTGCAACATTGAGCTATGTAACACTTGGGTTAGGGCTCTCCGAGGAGGAGGCACTGAACCAATACACACTCAATAATCGAATCGAATCGAATACACATACAATAGAGCAGAACTCCTTGACAATCTGAGGAGGAGGCTCTGAAACTCTGAGGAGGCTCCCTCACTGGGAAGGAGAGTCCGAACTCACAGAAGGCACTTCTCCCTGAGGAGGAGCTTCGTGAGGAGGAGCTCTGACAACTCCCTGAAACAGATCCATAACATGGAACCTGAACAACTCACGGAAGTCTTACCAATAGAGACGTGCTCAGTGACGTACTCTATGGCTGGGAATTTCCACGGTGCACACGCCCAATTTTCAGGCTGTGGGACCAGGAAACTCCCCCCCCCGCCCCCCCCCTACCCTGTAACGTGCCGAACAGCAACGTGACAGGAACCCTGAAGGACAGGGGGTTTTAACCCCTGACCAATCATAAAAGGGGAGGAAAGGATTACCAGTTCACCCCTTTAGGACCCCTCACCCCTGATACGATGTATGGACAAAGTAGAGCATGACCCAGTCATAGCATGCTACATGAAGCATCTAACAGCTTCGCATAGCTCATGTGCTAACCTGCTATCTGAGTTTTACTAAGGAAAAAACACAGAACAGAGAGGGCCCCTTTAAGAGCCCCGGTCCAAACTTCTGTGGGCCAAACCTAACCCAGTTGTAGATCACAACGACACACACAACCCTTCATCACCCTTCAACAAAAAATGGCAAAAGTACACTATTACTACAGAGGAACGCCGTTTTTTATAACGAGAGAGACATAAGTCCTTGATTACGTATTGGCCACAGGCCTTGCTAAGCACACATGATAAGTGACCAAACAACCTTTTCTTTAGGAAAAGAATAGTTTCTCAAGCGGAAGCACAACCCCAGCAACTTAAGCTGAGGGTTACATCGTATCCCCACAAACACAGTGACACAATATATTGTAAACAAACATGTCTGAGAGGAGGGGGGGGAAGCCCCAGGGAAACCGGGGGGTCACCTCTCCTATCTTACCCTTGATACGACCAAGTTGAACAGGTACCCCTGTTAATATGTGAACATGCTGTTCATTGTCATCACAGGTTGAGAAAAATATTCATTCCTCAATCGCATGCCACTAAGCATAGCTTCACAGGTTAATTAACCCTCTTAGTTGTGAGTTCACCCACGTTACAAACGTTACATGAACACACATGTTCTCATCACAACTAACCAGTTAATTTTTACACATGTAAAAAACAACGCTGATTTTCTATGGAGAGAGAAGCTATACCAGTGACAAGACAATTCACACACAACACGCGTCGTATCCTCAATGTATTGCAGCAACACACGTTTTGGAAACATCGTTATTACAAAACATTTAGAAGGGAAGAAAAGAAGAAGTGTTTAAAGTCCGGTCAGGACTCCTACCTTCACCCTGAGCGCAGGCCGAGAGGACTGCAACACTGGTCAACGAGACACCGAGTCGAACCCAGCATCTCCTGCGTTGGTGACGAGAGTAATGTCCGCTACGCCACCCAGCCGCCGTTCTCCATGTTGACGAAGTACTCGCTGGCATGGCACCCGGGTGTAGGGCCGACTAACATCCTCTGTCAAAGATGACGTCGTAGTCAGAGTGTTTAAGGCATGTTATAGTCACAGTAACGTTCAACAGTGTAGCATTAAGCTAACAGCCGCCCGACTGATAGCAACAAGCTAATGTTTACTAGCCTAGTGAACACAACGAGCTAGCGCCGCAGCTAACAGCTGACTGGCTAACAACAGTAGGCCACAAACTAGCACGCCAGCTAAGCAACTATCACCTGAACTGTACACAACGACATAATAAGCCACACTTCAGACAGGCCGCCGCCTGAGTCCCTCCCCATCCTAAGAGGGAAGAGAAAAAGATTTACCAGACATACAGCGGAGCCGGCACAATTCCCATCCGGGCTGCAGCCGACTTGAGCATGGATCTTCCGATAACGAAGATCCATGCCCACTGTTACAAAGGGTCAGATTAAACCGAATATATATATTTATTGCTTGAGATCCCATGTATAATATTTGTATATCGTCTGATATCCCTTGTATATTCTTTGTACATATACACGGAATATCCCTTTACCTAGGTACAGGCCAGACCATAATATTCGTTCTCCTATTGGACAGCGACCCCCTAGGCGCCAACGGCCATACCCCCAATGTCTAGTTCAAAGCCACCGCTAAGACATGTCTCAACATGCCCAGGTTTGCGCAGTAATACGAGACAGAACTGAGGTTGGCACTAGATTATTCACCTTACGTATAAATACGTCGCAGGTGGATACAGCAGTAGTCTTGTCTTATCCTAAAACGTTCGTTCAACGTATCGTTCGTTCCTTACTAGTAAAGCCTTCATCACGAGTCAACGACCAAGTGAAGTGAGCAACCTTGCGTCTAAATAGAGCACTTAGAACCGCGTGCGAATAGGATAGTAAAAGTGTCAGAGCTTAGTGAAATAACGTCAAGTTCGACCTAGTTAATGTGAAGTACCGTGCACAGGAGAATCTACACCGGTGAATGCAGAGCCTTTTCCGGCTGGATTATTATTGCTTTGGTACCGTGGCTGCTGGAGCAGAGAACCGTCTAACCCACTGCTGTGTGGGATTTACCCGTGAGGAGCATCACTCGAGCCCGTCTCTAGGAAGAGGCTGGCTGGCTTTCATCCATGCTGTCCCGCATACTTGGATTATAGCTGCTGCTTTTGTCTGCCGATCGAGGGGAGTATATGTACCGCCTCCCGTAGCTGGAGCTTATTGATTCCTCGTTGATCCAGACTTTTGCTCCCGAACATTCCTCTCCCCTGCTGGCTTACAACCGGAGGGAACCCCCTTAGTATCTCCAGCTGACCTACGAGTGTACCTTATATAATTCTTATGCTACAGGTGGTATTAATTATCACCATCGTAATATGCTCATGGACTTACGCTCTTGACCTATTCATGCACATTATTCGCCTTACAAGCGCGACTCTAATTCTCAATACTGTAATATAATATTGCTGCTCTTCTAATAAATATTCCAAACAGGACTTTCTTTGTTAAGCCGTGTTATTGTGTGGGTGTTCATCACATATACCTGTGTACTGTATGGCCAGTAATTAAAGTACATAACTCAGTAGTGGTTTAATGATACCATACTCTCAATACAGTCAGGGAATTGTACCCCTCAGTTACAATTGGTCCTTCGAGCCGGAGCGTATCAGTGTAATATTTAATATAATATTAATATTGACATGGCCAGCGGTGAACACTCCACAGACGGCTCTCCTAAGCTAGAACGCCCGCAGCGCAGACAGCAGCCACCTCCTTACCTAGAGGACTACGCTGCCAGTCTACTACCTAGCTTTATACAGACGTTAAATGCGGAAAAAGCGGATAGTAAAAGCATGTCAAACCCTACCGACCAGGCGACCTTGCCAGTAGAGACCCTAGTGGGTTCTAACGTAACTGACCAAGCCCACGGGGGGGACCAGGGGGGACATGACATAACTATACCCCCAGACAACGTCAACGGGACGGTCCCCGGAGAGCTCCAGAATAAAGAAAGCGCTCCAGGGACAGAACCCGACCCACTACCAGAAGAGAAGCGCGCCCAGGAGACGGACCTCGAGGCGCGCCCAGCGAACAGATCTCCAACGAGCACTGCCAGAAGCCGATCACCTCCGTCGGTGTCTTCCCCCAGCGAAGCGGACAAGATGCTGGCGCAGGCATTCATCGCCACCCTGGCAGCCTCCACCGAACACGATCGACTTCAAGCGCAACAACTAAGTGAGCGCGAACATTCTACCATGAAAGAGAACGCCTCCAGGCTCAACAGACGAGCGAGCGCGAACACGCTGCAATCGAGCGAGAGCGCTTCCAGGCGCAACAAAGGAGTGAAGACGACCGCATAAGACTGGAGACCAGACGCCTTCAGACGGAAGAGAACATTGAAAGAGGCCGCGTCGATGCACAGCGCGCCGCCGCCAATGCACAGCGCGACGCCGACTATGCCAGCGCCAATGCACAGCGCGACGCCGCCCATGCCAGCGCCAATGCACAGCGCGACGCCGCCAATGCCCAGCGCCAAGCAGTGCGCGACGCCGCCCATGCCCAGCGCGAGGCAGAGCGCGACCGGCTGCAGGCGCAGATGATGGAACAATTGATTGCCATGGCGACACCCCCTCTCTCCGCACGGAGCTCCCGGAGATCATCACGGCAAGGGTCTAGGGCACATTCCCCTACCCGACCAAGCGACCCGGGACCCCGCCAACAGGAGGATCCTGTCCACGTCTCCGAACCCCCTCCCCGACCGGTCCATACGAGACCCAGCAACCGGGAAGAACCGGCCTATGTCGCCGAGAGACTGACCAGAAGACTCCAGGACCTAGCAGAGGAAGAGGAAGAGGAAGAGGAGGAATGTCAAGCCGACCAGCAGCAACGTACTCTGGACCAGGAGGCCCAGTACAGCCCAGACGTCAGCCCCGAGTCACTGCGCTACAGACCCCCGACTCAACTCAAGGGTGAGTTTGACGCACCGCCAGCCCCGAGGAACAGCACCTGGGTACCCGGGCTTTGGTACCCACCAAGTACCAGCCCACGACGACACGTACGGGGAGACTCGCCCAGGGGGCCTCTCCCCCAACGCTCACCGATGTGCCAGCCATCCATGGCATCGTACCTTGGCACACCGACGTTCCCGGATTTTACACGCGAGGACAGAGCACAGTACACGGAGCTACGGATGTGCTTAGAGACTATGATGTCCGACGTCCCCGACGAGACGTACAAATATGCTATCCTCCTCAAGCACCTGAAGGTGCCCAGAGCGCATAATATAGCGCTGGCATATTCCAACTCAAGTACCCCATACACTGCGGCTCTAGTAGCCCTCGACCAACGTTATGGACGCATATGGGACTACGTGATACAGGAAATAAGAGATATCGACCGCCTCCCCCCAGCCAGAGACAACAGAGCATTGGATGACCTCTCTATCAAGGTACAGTCCCTGGTAGGGATGCTGGGGTCCCAAAAGGAGAAAGGGATATATGAACTGTATGCTAACTCTAATGTAGAAAGGATATTAGAGAAGCTCCCTCCCGCCCGACAAGAGCGCTTTCGGCGGCAGAGAGACCACCGCGACCCCAACGGCCCAGAGGCATCCCTCCTAGACCTATCTGAGTTCCTCGCCATGGAGGTCAGCAGCCTACGACTGGACACGTTCGTGTGGAGTGGACCAAGCCCAAGACCAGGACCTCGGGGATCAAATGATAACCGCCGGTCGGTGACCGTTATGCACCAAGCCGAATCAGTACCGCAGCACAAGAACCACAACACCCCCTCGACGAAAGAGGAGTGGAAGATTGAATGCCAGTACTGTGAAGGGGAACATCGGCTGTATCAATGCGACCCTTTCAAGAAGCTGACCACGGACGAGGTGAGTCAGTGGATCAAAGACCACCGCCGCTGCTTCCGCTGCGCGCGCAGCCATATGGCAGCTGAGTGCCGTTTGAAGAAAAAGTGCAGCAGGTGCAGCGGCGCCCACTTGGAGGTCCTGCATGACATCAACAGGCGTCCGCCAGGACAACAAAGTGGGCCCGTCACGGTAATGTACCAGGCCGAGGCGGTGGCACCAGTACCGAAGAGCCACCAGACCGCCCCCTGCTGTACCTACTGCGACGGCGGACACTGGCTGGCACAGTGCGCCGAATATAAGACACCAGTGGCGTGAGGCGGCCCAGGCGGGCGCCGCTTACCGCGCAGCACTGTGCGGGGCCCACCAGCGAAGAGTAACCAAACAAGGCAACCGACTAACAGGAGTGCTCCATATAGACCAGCATAGCGGGACCCCCCGAGTGCTCATCAAAGTGGTCAGAGTGCTCCTGAGCTACGAGGACAAGGTCCTGGACACTTACGGCGTCCTAGACGATGGGTCTGAAAAGACTCTCCTCCTCGCTTCCGCCGCAGCCCAGCTGGGTCTGCGGGGTGCCAAAGGAACAATGACAATACGTACCATCAGAAGAGACCAGAAGACCATAAAGGGTGAAAATGTCTCCTTCAAGATAGCAGCGGTGGACCAGCCCGAGAAGCAGTATAGTATTACCAACGTCTTCACCAGCCACGACATAGGCCTGTCACAGTACACCTACCCCATCCCACAGCTGATGGCGAAGTACGTGCACCTACGCAGACTACCTATACCGCTTATCGACGGTGCCACACCGACCCTGCTCATCGGCTCCGACCACGCGGACCTCATTCTCCCAATTGAGGCGGCCCACATCGGACCCAAAGGATGCCCAGTCGCGGTTCAGACCCGACTGGGGTGGACGCTCCAGGGCCCCCTCTACGGACTTGACAGTCCACCCACGCCTACACGCTGCCTGCACACAAAGGTGAGCGACACCGGCCACTCTCTCGTACAGCCCGTTGAGAGGCTATTGACATTAGGCGAGAGGCCTGTGAGAGAACCGTGGGCACAAGAGGGAGTTCCGAACTCCACCCCCCTCGGCTGCGCTCCAGACGTAGCTGACCTCGAACCCAGCACCCCAAGCGACTCCTTGATGGGGCGGCCGGAACCGGCCCCTCCTCAGACGGGGTACAGACCAAACAAGAGGAACAGACGGAGGATGTGGAGGCGCAGCCAAGCACAGATCAAAGCAGTCTCAGGCCCGCTTCCTCCTAACCCCCCTACCATCCCTTCCAGCCCGTCAGAAGCGGGTCAAGGACGGGGACAACTTAAAAGTGGACACAGTCGTCATGATCATAGACCAGTCACTACCCCGAGCTGCGTGGCCGGCCGGCCGCGTAAGCAAAGTGATCACTGGTGCCGACGGAAAGGTCAGAGCGGCAGAAGTGCTCGTCCAGGGACGGACATACACCCGACCCGTGGCGAGGCTGATAGAGTTGCCAAGGCTACCCGACTCCCTTAATGACGACCATGACCCACTGACTTTGTGAATTGTCCTACTCCTCACAACGGACATTGAGTAGTGGACAAGGCGGTTAATCTGTCTCTGCTTATCTAATTAGGTGCAGACTAATTAGGAGGCGGCTGTTACAAAGGGTCAGATTAAACCGAATATATATATATTTATTGCTTGAGATCCCATGTATAATATTTGTATATCGTCTGATATCCCTTGTATATTCTTTGTACATATACACGGAATATCCCTTTACCTAGGTACAGGCCAGACCATAATATTCGTTCTCCTATTGGACAGCGACCCCCTAGGCGCCAACGGCCATACCCCCAATGTCTAGTTCAAAGCCACCGCTAAGACATGTCTCAACATGCCCAGGTTTGCGCAGTAATACGAGACAGAACTGAGGTTGGCACTAGATTATTCACCTTACGTATAAATACGTCGCAGGTGGATACAGCAGTAGTCTTGTCTTATCCTAAAACGTTCGTTCAACGTATCGTTCGTTCCTTACTAGTAAAGCCTTTATCACGAGTCAACGACCAAGTGAAGTGAGCAACCTTGCGTCTAAATAGAGCACTTAGAACCGTGTGCGAATAGGATAGTAAAAGTGTCAGAGCTTAGTGAAATAACGTCAAGTTCGACCTAGTTAATGTGAAGTACCGTGCACAGGAGAATCTACACCGGTGAATGCAGAGCCTTTTCCGGCTGGATTATTATTGCTTTGGTACCATGGCTGCTGGAGCAGAGAACCGTCTAACCCACTGCTGTGTGGGATTTACCCGTGAGGAGCATCACTCGAGCCCGTCTCTAGGAAGAGGCTGGCTGGCTTTCATCCATGCTGTCCCGCATACTTGGATTATAGCTGCTGCTTTTGTCTGCCGATCGAGGGGAGTATATGTACCGCCTCCCGTAGCTGGAGCTTATTGATTCCTCGTTGATCCAGACTTTTGCTCCCGAACATTCCTCTCCCCTGCTGGCTTACAACCGGAGGGAACCCCCTTAGTATCTCCAGCTGACCTACGAGTGTACCTTATATAATTCTTATGCTACAGGTGGTATTAATTATCACCATCGTAATATGCTCATGGACTTACGCTCTTGACCTATTCATGCACATTATTCGCCTTACAAGCGCGACTCTAATTCTCAATACTGTAATATAATATTGCTGCTCTTCTAATAAATATTCCAAACAGGACTTTCTTTGTTAAGCCGTGTTATTGTGTGGGTGTTCATCACATATACCTGTGTACTGTATGGCCAGTAATTAAAGTACATAACTCAGTAGTGGTTTAATGATACCATACTCTCAATACAGTCAGGGAATTGTACCCCTCAGTTACACCCACATTTCCTCGTTAGGGTGTACTCTCACTCATGTGAAAGATGGGGCCTGCACGGGACAGAGAAGCATCCGCTTGTCCAGAGAATCCCGGGTTCAACCAGGTCTCGGTCGCGGCCCACTAGGTTGACCATCATGGGCGTCAGACCAAGATCCTCCGTTCGCCGCTTAAGAAGCCGAGCAGAGAACCCCAATCCGGGGCCGGCCTTCGTAAAATTGTCAGCTAACCCCCATAGCGTCAACAGACAACTAGTGCTCGCAAGCAAAACAGTACTCACCCAGCTCGGAAGCAAACCGGTTTCTCACAACAGCCGGTGCCTCCCACAGTCCAGCTGTATGACCGGAGGTTCAATACCTATCCAGCCGCAGCAAGGAGGACTGCAGGTGGGGAGTATATCAGCGGCGTGAGCCCCTAATACGAAAAAGCCAGTGGTGGTCAGAATGATCATCATCTTCCAGACACTCCAGTGACGAAGACAATATCGCCGTATTTTCTCGAAAATGGTGAGAGAGAAAATAAAGATATAATGTCAACGTATCGCCTTGTCTTCTGTTTTTCCTCTCTTCCTTTCCTAATTCAAGTGGTGGTATACAGGCACTTGTTCGTGGTGAAATTTGAGAAGGAGATGAGTGTGTGGCCCCACCCCTGCTTATATAGGTAGCAGATGGGGGTGTGGCCAGACGGATGTTGGTATGTAAAGGTACATTTTGAAATTTATTCAGTGCATATCCACTGAAGCGAGATATATGCAATATGACGCTGAGCGGAAGCTAGCATGATATAGAACACCATATTAACCTTGACCAGAAGTGAACAATTGCATTTGAGCTCATTCAGCACCTTCTTGAGATCGAGTTTACTAAGAATCTAAGTAAATGAACAAAGGACAGATGATTTACAGGTTTTTTTGTGATACAGTACTGAATTTTGCCATCTGTACACATGCAATTTGAAATATGAATATAGCATATAGAATATCAGGCCTATAAATTACCTTATTATGGCCAAGTCATACATATATGCTTCAGGCCAAATCTCCTCTTTCCAATGGCTGTTACAAGGCAGAACCTTGAATGAAATCTACTGTAAGTACAGTTACTTTTCTATAATGTCCCTAGCTCTGCCATTATTTACCGGATTGCAATGTGTTTTTTTTCTAGACGTTCACAGAAAGATAAAGAAACAATATCGGTTGTATTTTATGGCATGAATGTTGAGGTTTGTTCGACCGGTAAGATATAAACACAAAAATCACGTCAGAAAAATTACGTGAAAATGGTTGGACGTCTGTTGTCTGTGGCTGGTGTGAGCTGGGTAGTGTAGTTCTATAAAATGTCGATGTCCATCGAAAGCCCTGGGTCTCCTCTTTCTTATGACTACAACGATTGCATGAGTGCTTCTTCTTCTCGCATCTTCATCATCCGTTTTCCGGTGCAATGCACAGAGATTATTATAAGCTCATATTTCGTTACTAACACTTAAAACCATTGGTAAACAAACATAGTGTTGAAAATATACACTTTGACTATTGTTTTGATTTGATTGCTGTTAGCGTCTTTACTCTTGGCTACATTTGAAAAAAGAAACTGTAATGGGAATTATTAAAGGACAAACGATGAGCCGTTTACATTAATCATTCTGAGTCATTATTCATAATAATAAAAAGGTTTATTCAATAAAGAAAGTTTATGACAGCGTGGCCACGCTGCCAGGCCAGTCACCAGCCAGAGGCAGACATGTTAACCCACTAGCGTCTGACCGAGGACTGACCCAGAGGCTTGGTCAGACATACAATTGAATACATGAAATGACGTAGAAGAAAACAAAATGGCTGGTTAGAGAAATTAATAATACGACTATGTTATGGCTAAGCCTGGAAGGAAAACAGCTCCATCTTACAGTTCCCATAACCTTGGGTTATGGCTCTATGGCTGGGAGAAACAGCAACTTCATTATGACTGAGAGAATATCAGAGTAATCTTAAAGAGACATACACACATTAACCAGTAAATCTGGTCGGACTGAAACTCAAGCTGTATGACATGATAAAATAACAAAGACTCATATAGGCCGTGAGCCAGTAGGGTTGGTCGTTACCATCTTGGGGGACTAACTTTCATAGTGATTTTTGGGAAGGTATACACCCCTGCTGCTAGAAGATATGTGATAGCAATGCAGCAGTTGCCTCCAAATGTGTGCTATCACAGCTTTTATAACACTACCAAGCATATCTTTCAGGCCTCCTGTCCGAAATTACATGCCCCAAATTAATCATGATAGCTCCTGAACCATAAGGCCTATAAGCATGTTTTTGGTCTCCTTTGATAGGTAACACGCTAGGACATATGAATCCAGTGTAAGTAAACCCACATCTATTACCATTCCAGAGTAAATGGAGATACAATGAAGGAAAACATCATATTTTACCCTCGCCTGGTACATAATCTTAATTTAAAAGGCAATATGACCATTATAACCAATAACCCATGGATAATAATGCAACTGAATGGTTTCTCCTACTCCTTGACTACAAATCTAACTCTGGATGTGATGAAAATACACTAAAAATACAACATTTATGATACTGTTTAAAAAGGTATACTCAGATGATGTAAATGTTTTGGCCATGGTTACCGTTTACATGTTGACTGTTTGCTGGTAATTTTACTCCAAAACACTATTTATTTCAATACTGCCATGTTACAAAAACATAAATCTCCCCAAAACATTGAAATCGTAATAAAAAACAATGAATATTGATCAATATGCATATTCAACATTCATATAGGGCCACAGAGTGTCATGCCATGTGACCTATCAATGTTTTCAGCCCAGTTAGACCTATACAATGATATAATGCTTATTGGTTTTCAGAAAAATATTTGTTTATTTTGGAAAGTACAGACAGTTCTCAGTCTCTATCCGTGGCGCTGTTGGTGGCGCTCTACAATTGGTTTACTGTTAATAACCTAGTAATCATAATAATTGTCCAAGTCTTCCATGTCTTCCACATCTTCATCAGAACTTTCCACACTATCTGAGGTGGATGCCTGGTTCTCACAGTCTGCCAGTCTACACATGTCAGTGCACCTGAGGCCATTTGCAACACATACATCTTGGGAGTGAACATTTCTTTGGACAGTTACAGGCCAGTAGATCCAGGACGGCATCGGGTGCTGGCTGGCCTTCCATCCAGTCCACCACCAACTGTTCAGCTTCCTCTTCTCTCTCCATCTTCCAGCCTCTGCCAACAGGGGGCGTGGCACTTGTGGGTCCTTCTCCAAACATCTTCTCCATATACCAGCCTGGTAGTTGGTTCTCTGTGCATGTTTTGTTAAGCAGTCCTTGCATGGTGGGAGTTGATGACTTTCAAGTTCACCTTTTTTGGCACAGAAAAGGTGATATCTGAGCTCATTGACGTTGGTGGTTGATGCTTTTGGGGCATACAGGAGACATGTAAATGCCTCTAGTTTGTCCATCAGCTCTGGGGAGAGATCCCATTCCTGACCCAACTCTGAGAATATGTCCTGATTTTGCCTGTTGCTGGTCAGAATTTTTAGGGCACTTAATTGTCTTCCCTTTG
Organism: Notolepis coatsorum; assembly: GCF_963971535.1. Taxonomy (NCBI): domain Eukaryota; kingdom Metazoa; phylum Chordata; class Actinopteri; order Aulopiformes; family Paralepididae; genus Notolepis; species Notolepis coatsorum. The sequence continues at coordinate 224,924,850 of NC_140165.1, forward strand.
CCTGCAAAAGCACTTAGTGTCACATCCTGCATGCAACCCGATGAGAGCCCTACACACCTCTACGCCAACAGTGGCAGCAACCTTCCTCGTGTCCACAAGCCGTGCACAGGATTTACTGCCACACATCTGGAACAATGGGGCCTCAATCTTGTCACAGAATGCTAAAGACATGATAAAGACATCTGTGTCTTCTGAGCAGATAACTACAGATGGGTATCCCTCTCTTGTGGCATGGGCAGTATGGAGAAGTAGGTGGCCATCTGCTTCTTCTTGTTGGCATTGAAGAGCTGACACCTCCTCACTGTCCTGAGATGTGATTCTGTAACATTTGTCATTCACAGTTGCATACAGAATCTTGTCTTGTAGCTTTGCTCTGTACTCTGCCTTCCTCCATTCATCGACTATAAAGCTAATGAGACTAGTTTTGTTACTGACTTTGGTCAGGAAGCTCCTCCACTGCCTCACCATCTGTGTGCCTGTGAGCTGTGATACCGTGCAACTCATGACCAGTATCTTCACCCCGTAGAGATCTTTCACTGTTCTTGATAGAGTTCTCCTTGTATGTGTCAAACACAACATCTATTCTGCTACTCTGACTGCCTTCCCTCAGAGCCATACCCAGAACTGTTGTGGCAACATCTCTGAAAGTAACTTGATCACCTTTCACTCTTTGGACCAAGTTCATTCCATCAACCACTGTAGCAGAGTTCCCTGTAAGTTGCTCTGCTACTGCTACATTTTGCTGCAAAGTCGTGGCCAAAGTCGCTTTATTGGTCTTTCTCAGCAATCCGTCTGGTGGGGACAGGGCCCAGGGCAATGGTCCAAGGGGATGAGAAAGGATATCCTCTGTAGACTGTGCCCTTGTGGCATCACTATGATGCGTACAAACAAAGTCCTGTCTGCTTTTAAGATGATTGCCCTCCCACTTGATTTAACTTCTTTCTTCTTGCACATATCACTGAATGTTTTCAGCCTGTTTGTTTTCATTGGGTCATGGAATTTATTTGCTGGTGGGTCTTTCTCCAGTCTCTCATCCTTGAAGATTGCATAGCATTGCTCACCAATCTCATATGCATTCATCAGGTCGGAGGCAATCTCCTTGGGGGCTGTCTTTGCTGTAGAGATGCTAATGAGGTCCCGCTTCTCTGCAAATGGGTTGACCCATTCCTGTATGAGGCTAACCACTGCTGAAACTGCTTCCTCATCTTTCTGGATTCTTGGCCGCTGTAGCCCCGCATGACAAACCTCTGATTTGTTACCTTGCACCATCTCCCTTAACTGTCCCAGGAATTCACTGCGGTGCTCAGCTGTTATGTAGTGGCGCTTGACAGCTCCGGCATTCAGGCTGAACCGTGTTGTGCCTCCAGGAGTCTGTGTGTCTTTGTTAACTGTGACTTCAGTAGCCTGGTCCACAGGGATCTGTCCAAAGGGGTTGTTACTTGACAGCTGCACTGAGAATTGGCCTGCCTTGAAGGCCTCATACACAGAAGGATGCTTCTCTGGGAGGTTTGTCATCTGAGCAAAGTAAGGGGACAGGTACCTGGCATAATTTATCTTATCATAGGCAAAGCAACATGGGATCATGCTTCTTATAGCATGGAGGTGCAACTCCCAGTCCCCCTCCCGAGAGGCACGCAGAAGGCCAAGTATTACGTCCTCTACCATGTCAATGTATGACATCCAGAATGCAGAAAGCTCTCCATTGTTGTGACGGAGGTGTTCCAGAAAGTCTGTCCACAGGGTTATCAGCTCAGCTAAGAGAGGACTTTGCAACAGATTGTTCGCCGTCTGTTGGTTCAAGTCACTGACCATGTCTTTCACATTGTCCAAGAGTGATTTGATCATCCCACTCTTCTCTGGAATGCTGTCCTCAACCCACGGTGTGAACTCTGCCCATGCAAGTCTCATCAGTGCTTCATAGATGTACTTGTGGACCCTGACAGGTTATAGTGTTTACCATCAAGGACTCCATTGACCGAACCCTCTGCGACAATTCCAGCCTCTATGCATATGTCTTTTAGACCAGCATCCCGAAATCGCTTTCCTAGGATGGCTAAGGCATTACATATGGTATGGAATGTCCCCATTCTGAGAAGAATGTTGGAGAAGCACTCTTTGTGCTTCCAGGCTATTTCAGTGGCTTTCGCCTAGAGTGCTTGATCCATGACTACCACAATTGTTTCTAGATGCAGTTCCTTCCTGATTATCTCTGATTGATTCAGGATTTCAAACACTGTGGTCAACTGTGTGGCTGGTGAATTGATGGTTGGCAGATACCCAACTATATCTTGTGGGATTGGTTCTTGGTCCCTGGTGCTGATATTAAAACCAGTCCAGCTTGGGATTGTCTGATTCTCTGTATCTGTTTTCCTTGCAAGTGCCCACACCAGGTTCTTCTTGCAGGCAAGAAGAGCAGCTTCCTTGGTTTCCTGGACACAGTGTTCCCTGGTTGGGAGAGGCTGTGGGCCCACACGCGCACCTGCTACATATACTCCCAGTTCTTGGTCCTCAATGGTGACCTATCTCTGCTTCAGTTTCTCAATGTGTGGAAGCTCAGCTCTTGGCAGTTGTGGTCCATAGACATTGGCCTGTACAACTATGCCATTGACTCTATGTGATGTGCCCTTTCCAGTGAGTTTCCTCAAGTCTATCGATATTGTCCCATGCAAGATTGGTAAAGACATGAGGCTTGATGGATGCTGGAAGTACAACTCTCTGGTTTGAGGCTGTTGCTAGCTTTTGGAGACACAGAGCAGTGTCATTCTCTTCAAGTTGGGAGTAAGAGACTCCATGCCCAAGCCTGTTCAGTGTTTGGATGAGCTCAGTGTTACCTGTCAATGTTTTTACTGCATAAGGAAGAAGAAGGTGCTTTGGTGGTTTGTGTTGACCACATGTCACAGCATATATTATGTCCTGACTAAATGACTGAACCAGAGCATTGACTCTGTGTTTGAGTTTTGGTGTCAGGATTTCCAGTGAGCAGTCCAACAAGAAGCCGTTCTAGTTGTTCTGGTATGGACATATGAGCATATCTATCTTTCACATCAGATGGGTGGAAGGGCCAGGGAGTCACAGTCATCTCCTGTCTAATGATTGATCTGATATATGATGAAGTTTGATCTATGATCTTGTTGAGATTGGTTGACTTGGCCCTCCAAACTTTGAGCTCCCTCTGTAGAGTTTGATTTTCCAAGACAATGTCCCTTAAGGATACACTTTTAGGAACCATCAACAATTTTCCTTTGTCATCTGGAAATATATCTACTGAATTGCCCAGCTCAGATTCAAGTTTCCTACGAATGTGATTCCTTGTAGAATCTTGCCTGAGTGTAACTCCACCAGATAGCATGAAAGATTCAAGTTTCGTGACCAAAGAAGTGACTTGTACAATCATCTTGTTGGGTATGATATCAGTTCTGATATAATTGAAAAGGTCTTTATAGGCTTCCCTTTCAATCCTTTTATACAATTCATCACCATCTGTTTCTTCATCATTCTCTTTGTACTCTGGTGCCTTTTTCTTCATTCTGGTGTAATCCTTATAGCATGCACGATGATAGTGCGCCTCTGCAGCTACTATGTCTCTGCTTGTTACTGCTAGAATCTTTTCATCTCCATTTTGGGTTGCACATTCTCGTAGTGTTTGGTCAGCTCTGAGTTGTACAGCTTGTGTAAGCTTTTCACGCACCTGGGAGCCCTTTAGAACCTTCTTCATCCTATCACAAAAAATGCAGATTTTATCATACACTCTTGCTTCTGATGATTGATGAAGATCTCCTCCTTGGCCTTTTTGATGTCTCACCAGCTTCATCAGTAATGCTTTCTTTGACTTTCCTTTTCAGAGTCTCTAAGTCTCTCTTCATGGTGAATAGGCTTCAGCATTTTCTGTGATAGTAGATTATTGGGACTTCTTTTTCTCCAAGTTCTTGCGCAACATCTAAAATAGGCGCATACTTTCTCACTTTGGCTGCTTCAAGTAATGTTTCCCAGGATGTATAGTCTCTTGAGGACTAACTAAATGGTCATCATCTTCTTTTGATGTGTCCTGGTGTATGATACACTGTTTCATAGAATCTCTGTGTGTATGGCTCTCCATTCTGATGCAAATTGATTCAGCTACTCCAGATCTAAATCTACTCTACTCGTCTCTCTCACCACAGTACATGAAACAAAAAAAACTAAAAATAATAATCACTAACATTGCTGATGAAAAAATCACCTGTGTGTTTACGTTCAAGTTGAATAACCTCTTAACCTGCACAGTAACAGCTTAACTTCTTAACCCGCACAGTAACATGTTAACACATGATTAATTGATTAAAATGTTCTTTACGCTTTCTCCTAGGATCACGATCGTCCATGCTTGCTGAAAGAAGGGTGTGGCTCTAATGCAGTCCACTTTAGATGATGTTAGAACAGTGGTTGGCTTATAGACATCCAATCAAATGTTTGTTCATATGGGTGGGTGGAGTCAGATGACAATAATTATAGATCTAGACAGCCTTGAAAAGTCATGTCCATGGATCAAATGGGATATCTTTATAAATTGTATCATAAATGTTGTATTTTTAGTGTATTTTCATCACATCCAGAGTTAGATTTGTAGTCAAGGAGTAGGAGAACACATACAGTTGCATTATTATCCATGGAATATTGGTTATAATGGTCATATTGCCTTTTAAATTAATATTATGTACTAGGCTAGGGTAAAAATATTATGTTTTCCTTCATTGTATCTCCATTTACTCTGGAATGGTAATAGATGTGGGTTTACTTACACTGGATTCATATGTCCTAGCTTGTTACCTATCAAAGGAGACCAGAAACATGCATATAGGCCTTATGGTTCAGGAGCCATCATGATTAATTTGGGGCATGTAATTTCGGACAGGAGGCCTGAAAAATATGCTTGGTAGTGTTATAAAACATGTGATAGCACACATTTGGAGGCAACTGCTGCATTGCTATCACATATTTTCTAGAAGCAGGGGTGTATACCTTCCCAAAAATCACTATGAAAGTTAGTCCCCCAAGATGGTAGCCGCGGCCCAAATTTGATGGTCGGGATTTCACAACACAGTGTCCCGGCTCTGGGCGCTCAAGGCCATACTTCACCCACCACCAAGCTGAAAAATTGAAATCACAAAAGAAAAAAACAGGGCAGTACCTTGCAAAAGCATAATCTCCCCTATACAAAACATTAAGTCAAGATAGACTGCGCTCACGAAATATAACACTGGGTGCATTACTAGAAGACAAAAAACATTCTCACAAAACTCATAGCGAAAACAGAAAACATCTCCATTCTTTAACAAAGTTCAGTACATCGTTACTTAATATTTCCGAGATAATGTAATGTGATGTGGGTCAGACTTGCCTCTTAATCAGTTGTTGAATCTCAGGCAGGTCCCCCCTCTCCTCGCACCAAACACCCCCGGGCCGACCCAGTCTGATGGTTCCCTCGTCGTTGCCGATGGTCTGTTCTCTCGCACTGCCCCTGGTTCGTTTTCACAACTGAAAACTGAAAACAGGCTAACTGTCTTGATGTAGAGGATAACATTTTGCTGCTTTGTCTGGACCCTGACCTCAATGCCCTTCCGTGTGTGAGGCCTCCCCTACGTCAACCACCTGGACTATAAAAGCCTGTTGATGAATCGCAGTTAGGATTGAACTGTCTCATAGTTCTTTAGCTTCGACCAATGATTCGGCCAGTGCTGGCCCAGCTGTGGTCAGCTGTTGGGCAGTGTCTGATGTAGCTCATAGCTGCGTCGTCGTGTCCAGCTGCAGGCCAGAAGAGGCTGAGGCTGGTAGGCATATGCTTCTCCGGGAACAGCTTCCTCTCACTGGGGCAGTGGTCAGTAGGGCCGGCGGGCATTGGTTTGGCACAGAGATGGAGGACCCCCCCCCCGAGAAACTACAAAGGAGAGGGGTGTACGTGGGAGAGAAGAGACAAAAGAGAGATATGAGTGGCTGGCTGTAATCTCCCTTTCTTCCCCTTTTTTTTTTCTTTTTTTTTTTTTTTTCTTTCTCAACCACGTTTAAAAAATATTTGCCCGTTACCACACATTATAGACAGTCACACACTAAAACGCTAGAAAGGGTCCACTCCAGGCTTGAAGTTAGGACATTCTATAGTACCTCAATCAGCTCCAACGATCAGGCAGATTCCCTAAGTCATGACAACAAAAACAACGTCTCTAAGAGTCTCGTCTGCAAACAGGCCATAATGATCTCTGCAGGTCACATGAAATTAGATGATCGCCGTCGCTAGCAGCTACTAAACATGCAAGTACTGAACAGGTAAATTCAATCACACTGTAAGACTGAACTGAACTTAAAGAGGAGACACTGCAGGTGAACTAATATATATATATATATATATATATATATATATATATATATATATATATATATATATATATATTAGGGATGCTCGATATTGGCTTTTTTACCGATACCGATATTCCGATATTGTCCAACTCTTAATTTCCGATACCGATATCAACCGATATCAACCGATACCGATATATGCAGGGTTTCCCACCCCAAAAAACGGAATAATTTCAGGTAACTAATCATTTCACTGGTTATATATATAACAAATATTGTTATTGTTTTTTTCTTTTTTTTAAACCGATACCGATATTTTCCGATATCACATTTTACTGACGATATCGGCCGATAATATCGGTCGGCCGATAATATCGGACATCCCTAATATATATATATATATATATATCACAATGAAACTTCCCCAGTTGACTACTTACATTAAGACAATACCTTTTTTTTTATCACAATTGTATGTTCAAATATGCACATGAGGCCTAATCTACTTAAATATGCACTAATTTGCATATAATTCCAGGACAGAAATCTGAACCTTGGATAAAGCCCTTTTTCAAAATTATAGCTCCATTTTGTCGACATATTAGAGCCAAAGGCTATTACAGAGGGGATTTTGGATATCTCTTTTTATCACTCCATAAATACACTCCATTCAGTCATTGTTATGGCAAAATTCCATACTACGCTAAATCAGATATGAATAGAACTGGACAAATTAAACAAACAAAACCAAACAAAAAAAATAGAAAATAAAAGACAAAAAATAAAAACCCACTCTCGCTGTGCTAAACATTCTGCCTCTGAACCACTCCTTCTATCGCCCTTTGCTAAGGCAAACACATTTCGATCACCGTGTGTATTGAGCCCTACTGTACTTGTACTGCATAATGACAATACATTATATTAGATATATTGCTCATATCTGAGTCCTCGTTGAAGAAATCTGATTCTGACTCCACAATAAATCTACATGATTTTAATATTGACTGGTTGAGTGTAACACTGAAATTGATGTTCAGTCCCCTGGACTCTTTTGTAAATACATTTAATTTACTAGTTGACAAACATACTCCTTCTAAAAAAAATCTGCATTAAAGATAGAGTAATACCCTGGTTTTAAATGGAGGGGCAAGACAGTTAATACACACATACGACGTGGAAGGAGCTGCAACAACATCACCCTGAGGATTGGCTGAAATGACTATTATGGCTGCCTTACAAGGAAAACAGAGCGGATCCCATAACCTTGTGACTTATGGCCTTATAGCAAGGATCAACATAGTTCATAACCATATTGTTTTGACTGGCTAATGTGTGCTTCTCTTAAAGATAAACGCACACATTACGTCGATATATGATGACAGCGCCCTCTCTTCTCTCATCAAGAAAATCTCGCATATCCACCGGCATGTCCTCCAATGGTAAGCTAAACGTGGCCGTCTCCCCCTCTATCAAGGACACTACTGGAAGAGTGGCTGTGGTCGCACTTGAAATTGAGAAAACACACATGATCACTAAGGGGAAAACACAGGCCCTAGTCTGAGGCCAGCTATTGCCCTCCTGCATGTCATGAGTGACAAAAGTATGATGGATGTAAGAAATGAGAAATAAAACAGGTGACCTTTGTAACCCGCACAGTCAGTGTGGCTGAGTACCCCATCCCACTAAGACTACAAGTCACGTTATCGCTGAACAGATTACTTATATTTTGAACCTCTCCATCTCATCAGGTAGATTTCCTCTAGTTTGGAAATCTGCACGGGTGATTCCTTTACATAAGGGAGGTGATAGGGATAACTTAGATAATTATCGTCCTATCCCCAGGCTACCTTGCTTAGCTAAATTCCTGGAAACACTAGTAAGTAAACAACTCTCTCAAAAATCTGGTTTTAGAGCCAAACTTAGTACAACATCTGCCATCACTTTGGTTACAAATGACATTATTTCAGCATTAGATAAGAAGAAACATTGTGCTGCCCTCTTTGTTGACTTATGACTAAAATGTTTCTTGCGTGCTGCAGATTTAACTTTCTCAACGTCCTTCTATTCTCTGGAATGCCAAAAATGTTTCTTGCGTACTGCAGACTTGTTTTTCTCAACATCCTTCTTTTCTCTGAAATAACCAAAATGACTCTTGCGTGGAATCTTGACTTTTTTATGGAAAAGAGGAACATCATACTATCACTTGGGCACCGCGAAAGGGCGACTAGATGCGGGAGGGAGAGCATGAGTGCGTGGCAGGGAAGAATATTCTTGTGTTACAATTATAGAACGCCTGGTTCTTATACTGTTACTTTTCTAAATACCATAGGTCTTTTTTACTCAATGATTTGTGAAAAAATTTCCCTTTTTTATGGGCTTCTTTGGCTTGAGTGATGATGATGATGATGGAGATAATGTCCATCGCTGCTGTCTTGATGGTGGAAATATCACCAGCAAGCAATATGACCCTGAGCATCTCGATTGTTTCAATAACGAAAACACCCTTTCACTATTGCACCTCAATATTAGAAGCCTCTGTAAACACCATACTGACCTTGTATCATTACTTTCTATTTCTGGCTGTAAATTTGATATAATTGGTTGCAGTGAAACTTGGCTAAATGACAGGTCGTTCACCGATATCCTCAATCGTGATGGCTATACTTTCTTCCATAAAAACAGAATTGGGAAAATAGGTGGAGGAGTGTGTCTTTACGTGAATACTAGTATACAAGCAAATGTTTGTGACATGGTTGACTTTGATGACGGCTCTGATTCTCTCTTTATTGATAAAAATGGAAAAAATGGGAAAAACTTCACTGTTGGAGTAATATATCGCCCCCCAGACACAAACCTGGATGTCTTTAGGAACAAGTTAGAGGAAACCCTTCATTCATTAAACATAAAAAACAACAACTGTATTCTAATGGGAGATTTTAACATAGACATCTCCAAGGATGATTCTATAAAAAATGATTTCATTAATACACTGCACTCTTCCTCCTTCTTCACAACTATAAACATATTCACTAGAATAACACACTCATCCAAGTCTATCATTGATAACATCATCACCAACATCCAAAACACCAAGCTGGAGTCGGGAGTGATCCTAACTGACTTAACTGATCACTTCCCTGTCATGTTGTCTCTAAATCTTGCCAGTGAACTTGCACCCCCTCCTTGTAAGACAACAATTAAAGTAATAAATGACAGAACCATGCAGCAACTATATGGAAGCCTGGAGACCAAAGGGTGGAAAAATGTATATGATGCCTCTGATCCTGATACTGCATATGACTGGAAATAACAGACTCCATCCATAACACCATTCCTGAGAAGACTGTCATGAGCACTAAAAATGACCAGAACCCCTGGCTTACAAAGGGCATCTTAACATCCATTAAACACAAAAATAAACTCTACAAACATTATCTTAAGAAGCCTAGTATAAATAATAGAAACAAATACAATCTATATAGAAATAAACTCACTCATCTAATAAGGAAAAGCAAATGTGATCATTATACTGATCAGGTAATAGCATCACAGGGTGATTCAAAAAGGACATGGTCAGTTCTAAATAAAGTACTAAACAGGGACAAAAAAGCATCAGTGCTCCCTGACCCTGCAAACATGTCACAGCAGGATCTCTCTGATAAATTCAATACCTACTTTGCATCCATTGGTGAAGACCTGGCGAATAAAATTAGCCATCCCGGGGGTGTGTCTTTTAAACAGTATTTATCAGGTAACTATATTAACTCTTTTTTCATGAAACCAACTGACCATGATGAACTATTCAACATTATCATGAAGATGAAGGACACTCGCACAGCCGGTGCTGATGGAATATGCAGCAAAATCCTAATAGCCATAGCCAATATTATAGTCAGACCACTCGCTCACTGTATTAATTTGTCCTTACTACATGGTGTGGTGCCAAAAAACATCAAAATTGGAAGAATAATACCCATATATAAATCAGGTGACAAAAATAGTATTAATAATTACCGTCCAATATCCGTATTACCAGCTCTATCCAAAGTCTATGAGAGAGTTGTGTACAATAGATTAAGCGAATACACCACCAAGCTAGATATACTCACCAATTCACAATACGGCTTCAGGAAAAAAAGAACTACAAACATGGCAATATTAGACCTAATAGAAAAAATACATGATGCCATTGATCAGGGTGATTGTGGTGTGGGCATTTTCCTGGATCTATCAAAGGCTTTTGACACCATTGACTTCACCATTCTACTTGGGAAACTACACCATTATGGCATAAGGGGTCTGGCTCTCAACTGGTTCAGTAGCTATTTACATGGTAGGCAACAGTACGTCGATATAAAAAATCACAAATCAATAAAAATTGACATCAAATATGGGGTCCCCCAGGGGTCAATTCTAGGGCCTTTACTATTTATTCTCTATATAAATTACTTTGTCAACTCATCTGTACTTCTGCACAAAGTTATATTCGCTGATGACACTAATTTGTTTCTGTCACATAAAAATCCACTCAAGCTACAAGATCTACTCAATACAGAACTACAAAAAGTGGACACCTGGGCCCTATTCCCCGTACCTGGTTCAACTAAGTCGATCAAGATGTCATTATCCAGATTCAGTTAACCCGATGTTTGAAGCCGGGATTTTCCTGTTCCTCGAAGGTGGATTCAGTCTCGTTAACTCAAGCCAGACTTGAGACCCAGGATAAGTGCGCGCGGCCGCTCCAGTTGAAAAGCCAGCACGTATCGATAGCAGAGATCCTGATTCTCTAGCGGCATTGATTGATTAATTGATTTAAAACTTTATTAACATATTGCAGTACGGCTCAATCGCCTCGCCGACAAGTTAAATGCGTTATCTATAGGCTAATTTTAAGTCCCTCATTACCTCAATCAATCAGATTATATTTCTTTAAACTTGCCTGCTGGATTGAATAATCAAATGAGATCTTGCTAGCGAAAATAATTAGTTAAACTGTTATACAGGATAACGATACGGCTCTCTTCCCATTGATTGATGTATGGTCGATCTTTTACTTATCTCCACTGTGGTGTAACGGGTTCTTCTTTTGACTTTCACGCAGACGACCGGGGTTCGAAACCTAGTCTTCCCCTTCTTTTTGCGATGTAGGAATAATTCAATTTGGTGCACGTTGAGAGCTATATAAAGAATGACATCCTCAATGCATGTAGATTTATAATATTTTAACTTAAAACTAGGCTACTTTGGCGTATAATCATTAATATTATATTCCAAAAAATTATATTGGAAACACGGGGTTTCGAACACCGGTCGCTGGGTTGCCAGGATTGAGCACTACCGCTGCGCCACTGTGCCAGATGGGATAAATACATTGTTTATACATTAATGAACGAGAGACCCGTGTTTAGAATATTCTTTGTTTTGAATGAAGTTTTATCTCTTTATCCTCATTCATTAATGTGACGTCAACGGCTCATTCAATTTCTCAAATCCGTCAAACAGCGCATCTCATCAGACATCTTAATCCCAGTTACAATTAAAATAACCACATAATGTGTACATCGCACAGAGCGAGCGCCACGGTATATATAACGTGCATTATTTAGGACAAAGTGAATTTAGTATCAGCATTTTGGGTCTATTTTACATTTCAAAAGCCCCCTCTGGAAGAATGGAGCACAAAAACGTAATTCAGAATGGTATAATGCAGATCGTAGACTGTGGGAATAATTTCAGGAAACGGGCTGTCACTTCTTTGCGGGGGCGTGGCGATGGTTCATCCGGCTAACTTGAACTTAAACCCTGCTTTCGACCAGGCTCAAACTTTTGGATCTGTTGTCATGGTGATTTGGACAATCCAGGTACGGGGAACCGGAAAGTCCGGCTTAAGTCAGACTTCACCGAAAGTTATCCGGCTAACTCAGTTATCCAGGTACGGGGAACGGGGCCCTGGTTCAAATGCAACAAGTTATCACTAAATCTCAGCAAAACAAACTTTATTGTCTTCCACTCAAATCGGATGCACACACATCACATGTGCATAAAAATAAATGAAAAGGAGCTGTCAAGAGTGGCGTCCACTAAATTCCTGGGGGTCATCATCGATGAGTCACTCAACTTCAAATGCCACATAAAATACCTACAAACAAAACTGTCCAAATATGTTGGCTTATTCTGCAAAATACGTCATTTTCTTCCCTTGCCTGCCCTTCTCACTTTATACAAAACCCTGTTTGAACCCCTCATTAATTACTGTAACGTCATATGGTGCAACACATACCCCAGCCATCTCAAAAAACTAGAAAGCCTACAAAAGAGGATACTACGAGTGCTGTCATGGTCCAGGTATCGAGCGCCCTCAAAGCCTCTTTTCCATCGCTTTGGTCTCCTGAGGCTCGCTGAATTTAACATTCATCAAAACGCATCAATTATGTATCAAGTTGTCAACAACATGAATCACAGACTGTCTGAGCTTATCCCAGTCTGCCAACCACTGCACATCCACAACACAAGAAACAAGCATCTTATATCTGGCAAGAGGAGAAGGCTAAATTGTGCTAGCCTAAGCATAGCATGCAGGGGTCCACAGATCTGGAACAAGCTTGATGAAAATCTAAAAATGACTAATACCTTTAAAACCTTTAAAAAATCATTGAAAGAGGAACTGCTAAAATCATATCTCTAAGTAAAATTATAACTTAGGAATAAAATTGTCTGTATTATGTATCTCTGTTATATGTCAGTTAGTAGGTAGGTGTGTAAACCTACCCACGTTGTAGTTTTTTGTTTTGTTTTTGTTTGTTTGTTTTGTTTATTTTGTTATTGTTTTGTTTGTTCATATTCTGTTTGTATCTGTGTTCAGGCTCCCTCCAAAAGCTTTAAATAGCTTCTTGGGAGACCTGGCACATGCACACAATTTGCGACATGTTATCACATGAGGATACTCGCATGTAAAATGTATCGTGTGTGTGTGTGAATAAAAATGCATTCATTCATTCATTCATTCATTCATTCATTCATTCATTCATTCATTCATTCATTCATTCATTCATTATCAAAAGCATTTGACACCGTTGATCACTATTTACTTCTAAAGAAACTATCTAACATTGGGTTGGATTATAATGCCTGTCTCTATCTGTACATACATCTGACCCACACCATTCAGTCAGGTTGTTGATACCTCCATTTTAACACGCTTATTTTCTTTTGACAGACAAAAATAAAACAAAACAAAAATAGTTGTTGACTTGTATAAGGGCCAACTTGTCTTGACAAAAATAATAAAACTATAAAGCCCTTGAGGAGGCTGTTACCGGCTAAAATCTATAGTTGACGCGTCTGTGGCCACTGTTGTATACCGTCTGGTGAAAGGAATGAATGTCCACAAGGTCCGTTCCACTAATACCCCAAATGGGTTTATTTACCACATAATTATGCACCAATTGCATGTGATACAAAGCAAATGCCAACGATACCTTCAAAAGAACAAACAAACACTATACACTACAAACAAAACGATAACCTGGTTGTATGTTGTCTGGGCGCACGTCCTCTGTGGGTGCACTGACAGTGTGCACCTCCTTTGTGTGCCCTTCACCATGGCTAGTTTGGCTACTTGTAATTGCCATATTTTGTCTCGCTCATAATCCAATGGCTAAACAAAACAAAACAAAAAATAAATATTCATATAATTTGTTTTGAAAATATTGAGGCCAACATGGCATATCACTATTTCGAAAGCCCTACTGGTGATTCTAAGTGCATGTCCTCCCCCCCCCCCCCCAAGCTGACAGAAAGTTAAAAAGACAGGAAGTTGACTTCGAGAATAACTTCGAGCTAATACACACACTTGGTCTGCTCCCCTCATGAACTTCCCATTACGTGTCTCGATAAATCCATTTGATTAGATCTAGCACTGAATGCATTTAGTGATTATCACGACAGCCGCTTTGTATTCCCTTGCAAACGATAACGGACCAGAGCCGCGAGCCAGCTCTGTAACGGAGATAGGACCCCGGAGTGACGTCACACGAATGCGACTGCTCAGTGGAAATGCGTTGGAAAACCTGTTGGTAAAAGCAATGACGCCTGCCGCGGACGTTAAGTTGGTAAAGTTCCTAAAATAACTTTACGAAACGTGTGAAGACATTTTGATCGTTTTCATTTTTAGTTCATGTTATTAGATTTAGGCAATTATTGTATACACATGAAGCCCTAGACAGACAATTTTTTTAGTTAAATAGTCATTCTATATTCTTAAAGAAACATTCCCATCAGGCCTCTCGCGGAACCCCTGGCAGATCTCCGCTGTACTAGAGTACTCGTGGAGGACAACGCCGTGTTTTTAGACTTTTATTTTGCGCGAACCACTCGTCTCGTCCGGTTCTGTGTTTTTGAACCAATGATACGCTAATGATAAAACAAATGTTGCCATTGTTGGTAAACAACTAACTTTAGGTTCGATTTAACGCTAGCTCCTAACGTTAGATGCAGCTACTACAGGCAATCAACGATGAAAACACCAAGGAAGCGGCACCCCGTATATCCCAGAACAGTAGCCCTGTGGTGTGTAGGCAATCTACCCGTTATAATAAATTGATTCATGTTTAACTTGTCCCCGTGTCAGTCCTTTGATCAGTGCCCACCCGTTTATTGTAAACAATGATGCATGCAATTGTTTTAACGTTATTCTGTGTCGTAGCCACGCTATACGTTGTATTCATTTTGTTAGCTATTTAGCCAATGTTGTTATCACTGAACGAACACCACCAAACGTTACTGATCTCTAATCCTCATTTAGCAGCCCAATTTCTCCGGCAGTAGCAAGTAAAACAACATACGTTACACTACCCATAACGCTACTCGGTTAAAAGTAAACACCACTATTGAGAAATGTAGTTAAACTATACGTGACTGGCGTTGCTTTAGGCAAGCTCAAAATCATTGCATTCATTTCAAACCTTGCGGCAATTAATCGATTTATTTATTGTATGATAGCGCACATAAGTCATTTTAGACCCAGTGTCGTCTCTCTATAAACTCTCACTATAGACCGCTCTCTATAGACTCACTATGTTTGCCACATGTATTCCCACTGTACTGTATTTGTGCTTAAGTATGGATAAGTTCTATGTATTGATCACAGACACAAGTGTCAATCTATGTAAATATTGATGAGTATTTTGGTGGCTGGTACAATGTGATGATGAGCAAAAACAGTCCAGCTCTACTGTCAATAACAAGATACTAACTGACGTAAATTCACCCATGGCAATGTCAACACACACAAACGATGCAGATAAAATAGCGAATTGTTTATCCCCTATCACAGCGTGCGTGCATGTAAACATGTGTGTGTGTGTGTCTACACAGACAGAGGAAAAGATTTCTATGTAATATAACAGTGCAGCGGTCAGCGTGCACCTGCCTGTGCTACAGTATGCACTTGTTTCTATTCTATGCTGCATTTAATAAAAATAATTACCCATATTTGTGCCTTTATGGCTGCTTTTTTTCATTTTTATGTTGATTCAAAGCAGGGTATATATTGAAATGTATTTAAATCGCAGTCTCAAAGGTATATTAAGTTATTATTAACCCTTATATAAGAAAGGTTGAGATCCAAGGCAGCTCTACAGTTTTTAAAAAGCCTTTAATAAGTGGATTACATTATTTAGAAAAATCTTTTAGAAGTCCAACATGTTTCGGCCTACATGGCCTTCTTCAGGGTTCACCTAACCCTATAAACTTTATGATCACTTTGGAGCTACTAATACAAATTGGAGATGGTTATAGGACAGAGACTTGTATGGTTCCAATGAGCCAACCCTTTACATAACGTGCGTGCATGTGAGTGTGCGCTATACATTGCCTGCCATTATCCTGTCCCGAGCCTCAGGTCGATGTCTCCCCGCCATGCGTCCAGCCAATGCGCTGTGGGCCCGTCCCGTCCTGCACCTCCGCACGCTCTTCAGCATACCCCCTCATCCAGCCTCATGTGTGGCCGCTGCGGCGGGTGGCATATAAGGCCTCTCTCCTCGCACCGGAGTTGATGGTCGCCGGCGAGACCAGGGGATAGGAGACGGGACGGCCGGTGACGCACACGGAAAGACACCGAGCCCAAAATCCAGCCCCGGGCACACCGTGGGAGAAAAGACAGAGAACAGATTATTAGCTTCTCCCGTCACAACCCCACAGGCCCCCCTTTCTGGCCCCTCTAAACTGTCCACATTCTCCATTTTCTAGGTAAACAAAAAAACAAACAAAAAAAAAGGTTTCCACTAATCACTTGGGAAAAAAGCTCTATAGCAGCGTACACGCATTTCAACTAGAATTGTAAATATCTAATGAAACACACACGCCCCTATCTTAGTTTCATCTAGAAACAACTGCAGTTTGACCAGATAAGGTGTTTAGAAACTAAGTCACACAAGAAAAACAACTGTCCTCTGCTTATGGCATTCCCCCACGCACTGTCAACTTCCCGCCTGTCTGTGAAAGAAAAACAACCAATAATTATAGAATCAGTGCCTAAAAGATCTTAAATCCACGCCTAAATATCGGGACTCTTGCATGACTATTTCCAACATACTCATAGTACACTTTGCCCACGCCTGTTATTTCGGATACAAATGTAATTCTCGCCTTTACTTTCGGAACGTACCTTTAAACCCCAAGTGTTTCAGAGGAAAAACCCAGAGGGTAACACACAAAAAAGAAAAACAATACCAAGTTTTAGTGTTTGTCCCCACCTGAACCCAGAGACTCAACCACTCTAACCCTACTATGTTCTAGTGTTAGACCCCATCTAGACCCAGAACCCCAAAAATAACTTCAATACCCCACTTGCATAATTACTTTATAGATAAAAACAAAAAACGCTTTTAAACAGAATGGCTACTTTATAGATAACCGCTTTTAAACAGAATGGCTACTTTATAGATAACCACTTTTAAACAGAATGACTACTTTATAGATAACCGCTTTTAAACAGAATGGCTACTTTATAGATAACCGCTTTTAAACAGAATGCCCAGCTCACCAAATATCTCCCCCACGCGTTCCCATGGATCCTAGCCGTAGTTGGCAGCCAAACGGACGCTAGCAGGTGGTTTCTCACTCCTTTCCCATGTGCGGAGGAGTATTGAGATAAGAAAGCGCTTTCCCTGAAACCCAAGATTTCAACCTGCCCGCATAGCGCCTCGGCGCGCGGCCAACTCGACCCCCATCACTTTAAAATATATATTAACCTAATTAAAAAAAAATATATCCCATAATTCTTCTCGTCGCCAACTGTAATGGGAATTATTAAAGGACAAACGATGAGCCGTTTACATTAATCATTCTGAGTCATTATTCATAATAATAAAAAGGTTTATTCAATAAAGAAAGTTTATGACAGCGTGGCCACGCTGCCAGGCCAGTCACCAGCCAGAGGCAGACATGTTAACCCACTAGCGTCTGACCGAGGACTGACCCAGAGGCTTGGTCAGACATACAATTGAATACATGAAATGACGTAGAAGAAAACAAAATGGCTGGTTAGAGAAATTAATAATACGACTATGTTATGGCTAAGCCTGGAAGGAAAACAGCTCCATCTTACAGTTCCCATAACCTTGGGTTATGGCTCTATGGCTGGGAGAAACAGCAACTTCGTTATGACTGAGAGAATATCAGAGTAATCTTAAAGAGACATACACACATTAACCAGTAAATCTGGTCGGACTGAAACTCAAGCTGTATGACATGATAAAATAACAAAGACTCATAATGACATGATAATATATTCCACGACAAAACGCAACATTACTTAACTCATTGACCGCCGGGGATTAGTCGGGCCCCGTTCTAGCACTGCCACGCTTTAAAAGATAGAGTGCGTCACCTTGTTTGTAGAGCTATAACTATATTCTATAGCTATGGATACAATACTATGGCCCATTTGACATCACCTATCTATTGTTCAATATGTGAAAAAGAATACATTTCTTCATCCATACATTCCTGTGTTATACCGTGGTGAATATAAGTATGGTTATAGCATGGTCTGGGGAAATTCCCGAAGGGAATTACATTTACATTTACATTTAGTCATTTAGCTGACACTTTTATCCAAAGCGACTTACAAGTTCTGTACGACAAGTCATCAGGAAGGGTACAACTCTATCAGCTGAGTAACAATGTTCATCAAAGTGTTGAGTGCTACAGTGTAGGTTAGTTTATTAGGACAAGTGCATGACGGTAAGGTTAGTTAGGGTTAGATTTATTTATTTTTCTTTATTTATTAAAAAAAGATTGTACAGGTTTCGGCTGTCCTAACTGGGGTGGGTAGTTCATTCCACCATTGTGGGGCAAGGACTGAGAATAGGCGACTTCTCTTTGATGACCCTCCCGGAGCTTGGATAGGAGTAGGTCTGAGGCGGCCAGAAGATGAAGAGCGTAGGGGTCTTGAGGGTGTGTATTTAGAGACCATTGACCGGAGGTAGGCGGGAGCGGTTCCCTTTGCCGTACGGTATGCCAGGACGAGGGCCTTGAAGCGGATTTGTGCAGTAATGGGGAGCCAGTGCAGGTCCCTAAGAAGTGGGGTGACATGGGCCGACTTCGGTAGGTTTGAGATCAGGCGGGCCGCTGCGTACACACACACACACACACACACCTCCCCCGCAGGCGTGAACACTTAAGGCAGGGGCGTAGCTGGGGGGGGGGGGGGGGGGTAGCTTAGGAGGATTCCAAGGGCCCAGCACTGGGGGGGGGGGGGCCCAAATTTTTAATTTTTTTTTGTTTTTACTAGACATCACTCAGGTGTATTATTGATGCTCTCATTGATACTATGTTTGTTTCTGAAGTGTGTGTGTGTGTGTGTGTGTGTGTGTGTGTGTGTGTGTGTGTGTGTGTGTGTGTGTGTGTGTGTGTGTGTGTGTGTGTGTGTGCAGGGCCACCTCAGGGGGTGTGCGAGCAGTGCGGTCGCACAGGGCCTCGCGGGAAGGGGGGCCTTCCCGCGAGGCCCTTTTTCATCACAGGCCTAAAATCTAGTTTTGCTTATATGCTTATATATTTCACATTAGACACGTTCCTGGCTCTGAGGCTCTGCAGGCAGCAGAATTGGTTTCAATGAGGGGAGGGGTTACAGCCAGGTAGCATCTGTTGAGTTCATTGTGTGCGTCTGTGTGCGTGCCGTGGGGGGGGGGGGGGGGGGGGGCGTGAACCGACTCATTGCCAGACGTGAGCGATTCGACTCATGCTCACGGCAATGAATCGGCTCTTATGAACGAGTCGCTCATGACCGACCCATCACTAGCGTCTGACTATTTCGCGCGTGCAGCATTGGATGCCAGCCAAGATGAAGAGGACATCGTTCGGCAGATGGACTGAAGATGAAAGTTGTTGCAGGGACAGCTAGTTAGCTTTAGCTACGTTATAATATTAAGTGTGGTTCAGTCGGGATATAGCCATGATGATGTCGGCTAGTAGCTAGCTTAGCTAAATGATAACTAGCGTTAGCTAACCTAGAGACAGCGCGTGCAGCCAAGATGAAGAGGATGGTCGTTCGGCAGATGAACTTTGTCAACTCCACACCAGGGGCGGAGCTAGGGGGTGGCTACCTGGGCTCAAGCCCCGGATGTATTCTGAAAAGCCCTGAATCTATTTAAATTTTTTTTTTTTTTTTTTTTTTACAATTCATCATTGTTACATGAAAATATGTTTGCACCAGATTTAGCAGAAGCTAATTTCCATCTGTGGTCTATCCAGCTGCTAACTGTATTTGAGTGAGTTAAGTCTTGGTGTTATGGTAGACTCAGACCTAAGCTTTAAATCACAATCAACAAGTTGACAAAAACTTAATTCTTCCACCTTAGAAACATAGCTAAAGTACGGCCATTTATAAATCAAAAGGACGCTGAAAACCAGATCCATGCCTTTATCTCAAGCCAACTCGACTACTGTAATGCACTCCTTACCGGCCTCCCGAAAAAATACGATGATAACTATTTTATTGCAATGCACTATTGCATTATTTTATTCTATTTTACTAACTATTTTATTGCACTGCACTATTTTACTTTGTATCAGTGAATCATAGACGCCTGGCCATAAGAGCATTCGGAGCATCTCTGCTCTCCCACTATTGAACTTGGGGGAGCAAAGGTATGATCTTGCTCCACCACTTTTTGATTATATGAAAAATATGATATATCCCCCCCCAATATATAAATCTAACCATAACTACGTTATGGTTAACTGAGTTTTATAGTGAAAAGAGCAGCTTTATTGGTCAAGATTGAAGGCTCTATATTGCAGGAAATTGCACGTACAGGTTCATTAAATTCAAAAAAATTCTTACCTGCCAAAAAAAAAAAAAAAAAAAAAAAAAAAAAAATTATAAAAAAAAAAAAAAAAAAATAAAGGGGGGGCCCATCTGGGCTAAGCCCCGGATCTCCTACAATCCTAAATCCGCCCCTGCTCCACGCGGTTGTCTCCATCCTCTTGGACGTTTGGTGAGTTTTTAATGCCCTCTATTCTATTCCCGCCGTGGATCTCTCTCTCTCTCTCTCTCTCTCTCTCTCTGGAGCCAAACTGGCCGACTAGCTGTTGTAGTACTAGTAGCTAACGGTGTGTGGCCTGGTGTCAGCACCTGTATTGCTTTTCTCACGTTACAGTTTTTCAGTGGTAGCCGCATAGCTTGCTTCTGCGTTAGCTAATGGTTAGCAATAGCCGGGTTGAGCTAACTGTTAGCCAGTTAGCTGTTTAGCTACGACGTTAGCTGCCGGCTGCGCTCGGCTGGGAACGTTAGCTTGATGCTATCAGTTAGCCTAGAGTTAGCTGTTAGCTTGTGCTACGACCATTGACATTAGCCGTGAGAATAGCAGGGGGTTCTGGCACTCTGACTACGACATCATCTTTGACAGAAGATGTAGTCGGGCCTGCACCATGACAAGGCTCCGGCCATAGCTTCTTTTTGTCCCGCCAGCGAGAGGCCTTTCGTCAACGTGGAGACCTGTGTTGCGGCCTTTCGCCCTGCGTTCCTTGGTGCAGGTAAGATGAATGAAAATGTAATGACATTACCCCACTCTTCCTTCCTTCCCCTCCCGAATGTTTTGTTAATAACGATGTTTTTTTCCAGGCAAAACATATGTTACTTCACAACATTTGGAGATACGACATGTGCTGTGTGTGAATTGTCTTGGTCGTTTGTGTAGCTTGGGTAGCGTTGGGCCGTTGGCCAAAGCTGTGTGTGGCCTGGTGTCATTACCTGGCTAGCCTATTTAGCTGATGTCGGCCATTGGCTCCTTGCTGCTTTGTTTTACATTTTACATTTTACATTTAGTCATTTAGCTGACGCTTTTATCCAAAGCGACTTACAAGTTCTGTACGACAAGACAGCAAGAAGGGTACAACTCTATCAGCTGAGTAACAATGTTCATCAAGTGTTGCGTGTTACAGTGTAGGTTAGTTTATTAGGACAAGTGCATGACAGTAAGGTTAGTCAGGTATAGACCCTCTTCTCTTTGGATTTAAGTGTTGATCCTTTTGGATCTCTCATACATGCTCTCTCTCTAACACACACACACACGACAAACACACATGCTCTCTCTCTCTCTTTCTAACACACACAGTCTGCCTATGGCGGCCTTTCTCGATGGCTAGGCTGTGCTCGCTGAGTCTGTACCTAGTCAAGGATCTTCAGTCACAGTGCTCAGGTATTCTGCCACTGTGTACTCTCTGTTTAGGGCCAAATAGCATTTCAATTTCTTTCCAATGTGTGTCTCTCTCTCTCTCTCTCTCTCTCTCTCTCTCTCTCTCTCTCTCTCTCTCTCTCTCTCTCTCTCTCTCTCTCTCTCTCTCTCTCTCTCTCTCTCTCTCTCTCTCTCTCTCTCTGTACACTGTATATTGACTGTAGAACGGGAGCTCTCTCTCTCGCTCTCTCTCTTGCTATATGTTGACTGTATCATGCCCAGCCTCGGGCAGTGCTATTATTTAAGAATGTGTTGACTGTATGAAAAAAAAAAAAAATTATATATACATTTTTCAACTTTTTTTTTTTTTTTACCTTTTGGGGGGGGGGGGGGGGGGGGCTCGCGTTTAAATCTCGCACAGGGCCTCGCATTCCTCCCAGGCGGCCCTGTGTGTGTGTGTGTGTGTGTGTGTGTGTGTGTGAGAGATATATAGAAAGAGAGGGGGGGCTTTGGTACACTATTGC
This sequence comes from Notolepis coatsorum, assembly GCF_963971535.1. NCBI lineage: Eukaryota > Metazoa > Chordata > Actinopteri > Aulopiformes > Paralepididae > Notolepis > Notolepis coatsorum. Next base: position 224,947,384 of record NC_140165.1, read on the forward strand.
ATTGGTCCATTCATTGAAGATGAACGCAATGCGACATCCTTTACTAGGCTCACCCACCAACAGTGCAGGTGCTGAACTGCTGATCCGAATGTATAGGTAAAAACCATATTATGCGTTTTCATCAATAAAAAAATGGCAAAAATATTGTTTAATATATAATATAATATAATAATTTGTGCTTCACCTGAAAATTTGGTCAGCAGCCTCCACTGATGTACAGTGATTCAAACCCCCTCAATGTGCAGTTTCTGACAGCTGTGCTGTGTTGTCACGCGAAATAACGTTGTAATGTAGTTAATCAATCGATCATGTAACCGACTGATTGTCTGCTTTGGCTGGCTTACAGCACAGCAGGTAATAAAATGCATTAACAACACCCTACTGTACCTCTGCGCTGGCTTGCACGTTGTAATGTAGTTAATCAATCAATCATGTAACCTACTGTACCTGTGTTTTTACTGTACCTTGTAGTGCCCGGAGGAAAGAGGAATAAACGGAGGTAACGTAATGTTTGTTTAATGTACAAAGCCACGTCAGTAAACAAGAACACAAGCACATGAATCGCCAGCACAGTAATGAATGAATAACAGCCAGTGCAACCGCAATAGATGTCCCCTCTGGCCGCGGTGCCAGATCATTAGTTCCCTCCCACTACACAACATAGTCAGAAGATGAACACGAACCAATACTGTAGTCACTACACCAGCCCCCCCAGTGTTCACCTCAATATACGAAATCCTCACGGTGAGGAGGGCGTATGGCCCGGCCCCTACGACTGTAGGTAAAGTCAGGAGGTGCGGGAGGGGGTGTGACAGCGTCCGTCACATCCTCCTGCCGAGCAGGATGGGGGTCAGTGACCAGACTCTCACGAGCGGCGGGGGGTCCGAGGGGTCGCAGGGGGGAATGGCCCCGGCGTGGCAGGGGAGGCAGGACCGGGGGCCGGCCCCTGCGCGGCGGCAGGGCCAAGTCCAGGGGCAGTTCAAGGTCCAAGTGTGCCGGCTTGAGGCGATCCACGGAAACACACTCAGGCCTACCCCCCACGTCGACCACAAAGTTCTTGGCCCTGGCCTCGATGACGCGGAAGGGTCCGTCGTAAGGAGGGCGTAGCGGAGTCCTGTGGCCATCGTGACGGATGAACACGAACCTCGCCGAGTGCAGCTCCGGGGGCATCCTCGACGTAGGGACCCCATGCTGCGTAGTCGGGACCGGGACGAAAGTCCTGGCGCTGTCCAGCAGCGAGGCGCGCTGAGCAGCGGCAGACCAGGGCTCTGTCGACCTGGGAATAAAGTCACCGGGGACCCGTAGCGGCTGTCCAAAAACCAGCTCGGCCGACGACGACTGGAGGTCCTCCTTTGGCGCCGTCCTGAGCCCCAGCATGACCCACGGGAGCTTGTCCAGCCAGTCGCCGTCCGTGAGGCTGGCTCGAAGGGCGGCCTTCATGGAGCGATGAAAACGCTCGCAGAGCCCATTTGCCTGCGGATGGTAGGCGGTCGTACGGTGGAGCTTGACCCCCAGACTCCCCGCCACCGCCGCCCACAGTTCCGAAGTGAACTGTGAGCCACGGTCAGAGGAGAGATCAGCCGGGGTGCCGTAGCGGGAGACCCACACCGAGATGAATGCCCGGGCCAGGTCGGGGGCCGTCGTTGAGGAGAGCGGGACCGCCTCCGGCCAGCGAGTCGTCCTGTCCACCATGGTGAAAAGGTAGTTGTATCCGTGCGAGGGGGGCAGTGGTCCCACCAGGTCCACGTTGACATGGTCGAACCTCCGCTCGGGCACAGAGAACTGTTCCAGGGGGGCCTTGATGTGCCGATGCACCTTGGCGCGCTGGCAGGCGGTGCACGTGTCGACCCAGGCTCTCACATCCCTCTTGAGCCCCTGCCACACAAATTTCTCCGACACCAGTCGCGAGGACGGCTTCCTGCCAGGGTGAGACAAGCTGTGTATGGCCTCGAAGGCAGGGCGCCTCCAGTTGGCGGGGACCACCGGCCGTGGCTGACCCATGGAGACGTCGCACAAGAGCGTAGCCCCCGCGTCACCGAACACTACCTCCTCCAGGCGCAGTCCAGTGTCCGACGACTTGAGAGCTTGGACGGCAGGATCGGCGGCCTGGTCCGCAGCCATGCTGACGTAGTCCAAACCCAGCTGCACCGCACCGACCACCGCTCTGGAGAGACAATCCGCCACCTGGTTGGACTTCCCAGCAATGTGCTGGATGTCCGTGGTGAACTCGGACACGTAGGCGAGCTGGCGCTGCTGGCGGTCGGACCACGGCTCTTGGACATGGCGTGCGTGAGCGGCTTATGGTCCACGTAGGCCGTAAACTCGCGTCCCTCCAGCAAGAAACGGAAGTGCCTGACAGCAAGCCACAGCCCGAGGAGCTCCCTGTCGAACGTGCTGTACCTCTGTTCCCTGGGCGACAGCTGGCGGCTGAAGAAGGCAAGCGGCTGCCAGGCGTCCCCAACCCACTGCTTGTACACCGCTCCCACAGCAAAATCAGAGGCGTCCGTGGTGAGAGCGGTGGGCGCCGAGGGCGAGGGGTGGGCCAACATGGCCGCACGGGCCAGGGCCTCCTTGGTGTCTTGAAAAGCCTTGACCCGCTCCGCCGTCCAGTCCACCGGCTGCTTCATCGTCTTGCCCTTCTGGGCGTCGTACAGAGGCCGCAGGATGTGAGCGATGTGGCGGAGGAAACGATAATAAAAGGTCACCATCCCGATGAACCCCTTGAGCTCGCTGACTGTGCGGGGGCGCGGAAATGCGGCGACAGCTTCCACCTTCGAGGGGAGGGGGGTCACCCCCTCTGCGGAGACCCGGTGCCCGAGGAAGTCGATGGCGCCCCGCCCGAACTCACACTTCGCCGGGTTGATGATCAGCCCATGCTGGCTGAGCCGTGAGAACAGGGTTCGGAGGTGGGACAGGTGCTCCTCCTCAGTGGCGCTCACTACGAGGATGTCGTCCAAGTAGACGAAGAGGAATGGCAAGTCCCGGAGCACCGAGTGCATGAGGCGTTGGAAGGTCTGCGCCGCGTTCTTCAGGCCGAACGGCATTCGCAAGAACTCGAAAAGCCCAAAGGGCGTGACGACGGCCGTCTTGGGGACGTCCTCGGGGTGCACCGGCACTTGATGGTACCCCCGTACCAGGTCCACTTTTGAGAAGAAGCGATTGCCTGCCAGGTTCGCCGCAAAGTCCTGGACATGCGGGACCGGGTAGCGGTCAGGCTTGGACGCGTCGTTGAGGCGGCGGTAGTCCCCACATGGGCGCCACCCACCGTCTGACTTAGGAACGATGTGCAGGGGAGACGCCCAGGGGCTGTTCGAGCGCCGAACGATGCCCACCTGCTCCATGTGCGCAAACTCCGCCCTGGCGACGGCCAGCTTCTCCGGGTTTAGGCGTCTGGCCCTGGCGTAGAGGGGAGGCCCACTGGTCTCAATGTGGTGCTTCACCCCGTGTTTCACCGTGGGCGCGGAAAAAGTGGGCTTGCCCAGGTCGGGGAACTCAGCGAGCAGCCGAAGGTACTGGTCACTTTCGGCGAGTGTATTGGACCACCCGCCGTAGATGGCCTCCCCCTGCGTACATGCAAAGGAAGCGAAAGTCTGCGAGTTGACCAGGCGCTTGTTCCCCACGTCCACTAGCAGGTTGTGGGCGCACAGAAAATCCGCGCCAAGGAGGGGGAATGTGACAGCCGCAACGACAAAATCCCACGAAAAACATTGTCCTCCGAAGCATACGTCCACCGCCCTTGTGCCGTAAGAGCGGATGGGCGTGCCGTCCGCACCCGCCAACTGCGGACCGCGCTCTTCTTTTGCCACATCCGACCTCTCTGCCGGAATGATGCTCCACTGGGCACCCGTGTCGCAAAGGAAACTGCGACCAGAGGCGGTGTCTCGGATGAAGAGCAGCCTGTTGGTTACGCCAGCGCTCAGGGCCACTACTGAGCGCCGGCCCCGCCGTTTCCCGTAGGTCGGAAGGTGCAGGGTGAGCGGCACCGTCTGGCCTTGGCGCCAAACGTGGCATGGAAGAAGCAATGGCCCGCTGCGTTACCGTGCTGACCAGAAGGCCTGGCGTCATCCCTCGCTCTCCTGCGACGGTCCGGTGGCGGGGCGGTCGCGGGAGCGAGCAGGTCGGTGGACCGCTGAGGCATGGCCAAAACGAAACGGTCCGCCTCCCTGGCCAGGGCGCGGGGGCCCACGATGTCGGTGTTGGCCAGTGCCATCCTCACTTGTGCCGGCAGCGTGCGCATGAACAGTTCCGTAAAGAGGATCATGGGGTCTTCTGTCCCCAGCAGATTCAGCATCCTCTCCATGCGGGCAGAAGGTCTCTCGTCTCCCAATTCCGACATAGCAAATAAGCGGCGCACCCTCTCTGCAGCGGACAGTTCAAATGTATCTAGCAGTAGGGTCTTGAGGCGCTCATATTTGTTCGTCGCCGGGGGATCAGACAAAAAACCTACCACTCGAGCTGCAGTGGAGCTGCCCAACACTGCCACCGTGTGGTTGTACCGGTCGTCGTCGTCATCCACGTTGCTCTTGTTGAAGTTTGCCTCCACAATAGCAAACCATGCAGCCGGAGCCGCCTCCCAGAACTCAGGTAGTTTGAGCGTGGGCGTGCGCGCACCACGCGCTTCCCTGACGGGGGATGGTGATGGCTGCCGATGGCCAGAACGTCTTCCTCGTCCGGACATTTTGAAAGAATGTTCGTTCGCTGATTATTGTACACAATTCGCCGTAACAAAAATCCACGTCGGGGTCACCAGTGTAGTGCCCGGAGGAAAGAGGAATAAACGGAGGTAACGTAATGTTTGTTTAATGTACAAAGCCACGTCAGTAAACAAGAACACAAGCACATGAATCGCCAGCACAGTAATGAATGAATAACAGCCAGTGCAACCGCAATAGATGTCCCCTCTGGCCGCGGTGCCAGATCATTAGTTCCCTCCCACTACACAACATAGTCAGAAGATGAACACGAACCAATACTGTAGTCACTACAACCTCTGCTTTGGCCTACAGCACAGCAGGTAATGTAGTTAATCAGTCAGCAGCCTCCACTGATGTACAGTGATTCAAACCCCCTCAATGTGCAGTTTCTGACAGCTGTGCTGTGTTGTCACGCGAAATAACGCTATGAATAAAAACGCGAATTAATATTATATAACGTTGCGTTATATAATGTTACAATGTACAGTTTCTGACAGCTGGGCTGTGTTGTCAAACGAAATAACGTTATGAGTGAATCTGGTAGTTGTTTTGATAAATATGTTGTTTTGATAAATGCGGATTCTGCGGATTCGAACATAACATTAGATTTCCGCGAGCAGCCTATTTCCGTGACCAGCCTTGCTTGGCGTTTGAGTGCCGTCAAAACGAAAATGCGCATGCGCGCGTTGCCGGCGTAGGGGGAAAATTAGCCGTAGCGTCACGTGGGGTCAGTTGGCCAATCAGAGAAACGCAGAAGCACAAGTGAGTTGCCTTAAGTGTTCACGTCCCCCGCAGAGCGATCTCTGGTGCGGGTAGATTATTCTGACAGCCCCGCCTGCTCTGTCTCCCTGCTACAAGAGGAACATAGAGCAACGGCGCCATCTTCTGTAAAAAGGCAGATGATTGCTCTAAATATCCCCTGGCCTGCATAATATCTTGTTTATATGCCTTGAAATTAATAAGTATATGTATAATTACAGAATCAAGGAACAGCGTTTAACATTGGAGTCAATGGGAAGAAAAAAAACCTTATGGTTAATTGGCAAGCTACAGTGTATAACTTTTTTTTTAGAGCTATTCTAATGATGACCATTTAACATATTGGATATATATTGAAACTGACCAAACGGACCCAATTTCATGACATAATCATCAACACAGCCATCGTTGTACACAGAAACACAAAAGAAAATAGGCAAAAAACACAAAATAGTCGCTATGGGGGCAGAAGAGCAGCACCCCTATACATCACCGAGCTCATCACCCCCTATACAGCACCCAGGTCACTAAGATCCTCCAACCAGGCTCTGCTGGTCCCCCCCCCCCCGCCGCACCAGACTCAAAAAGAGAGGCGATCGCTCCTTCAAGGCCGTGGCCCCCAAATTGTGGAACCAGCTTCCCCTGTAGATCCGATCTGCCCCCTCGCTGGAGACATTTAAGGCCCGTCTAAAAACCCACTTTTATTCCCTAGCCTTCAATTAACCCTGATTCTCCCACACCCTAACTCACACACTCCCATGCAATTGTATCCTGCCCCCTCCCTCTTGTATCTCTTCTTGTGCTCCTCTGTCCCCTGTGTGCTATACTGTACTTTGTGCTCCCCTATCCGCTTGTTGGCCTACTGTTGTCCTATTTTCTGAATGTACTGTCCTGTCCTGTTGTGCCTTTTTGTTTTTTTGTATTTGTGTATTTTATATTAGGACATTGATTTTATGCTTTGATTGTACAGCACTTTGGTTGGCTCTTGAGCTTTTAAACATGCTTTATAAATAAATGACTTGACTACTTGACTTGACTTTACTATTACCGGCTAAAACTTGGGCAATTCCCTACTTCACACACTGACACCTTTCAAACAAATAATTGTGAACCAAATAACAATCCTTTCTACACAAACCAATATTACATATATTTTTAAAGCAAAGGCTGATCAAATGTATCAAATGTTTTTGATAGATCCACAAAAACGGCAGCACAATGTTTCTTTTTATTTATTGCAGACACTTTATCATTTGTAACTAATGTAAAAGCTGAAATAATGCTGTGATTAGCTATAAATCCAGATTGGTGTGGACTTAAAACTGAGTGACTTGAAGGGAAAAAACGTAAGTTGGTTGTTTATCAAAGATTCCAGGATGTTTGCTAAATATTGTAGTTTGGACGCCGGGCAGTAATTATTTAAATCTTCTCTATCACCACCTTTATGTAAAGGAATCACATGGGCCAATTTCCAAACACTAGGAAATATGCCCGTTGAGATAGAAAGATTCAATATATGCGTAAATTGCTCAGTAATAATTGGAGCTGACAGTTTTAGAAAAAAATAAAAAATCCAATTTATCCTCTCCAGTTGAACTTGTTATATCAATGGGCTTTGCAAAGCCTCAAGTACATCATTAGGAGAGAAGGGATGAAAATTGAATTGAGAAGCATGGTTCATGGTGCAACACAATCATCATCAATAATAAGGGGCCCTGAATAGTATTCCTTTTCAAATAGATGCCCAGCTAAATAGATGCCCAGCTCAACACACCCCAGTCTGTCACAATGTGTATGTGTGTGTGTGTGTGTGTGTGTGTGTGTGTGTGTGTGTGTGTGTGTGTGTGTGTGTGTGTGTGTGTGTGTGTGTGTGTGTGTGTGTGTGTGTGTGTGTGTGTGTGTGTGTGTGTGTGTGCGTGCGTGCGTGCGTGCGCGCGCACGTGTGTGTGTCTGTGTGGTAGTAGTACAGTCTCCTGTGTGAGCAGAGTGCCAAAAAGAACATAAATCTTGGGAAACCAGGGCTCACTGCAGGAGACAGCAACGTTTTATAAACCTTTTGGCTGGTATACACAGACACGCACATGCATATGCATACACACACGCACACGCAGACTCACACACCCACACACATGCACACAAATGTTATAAAAAAAAGCGGTGTCCCAGGTGTGCTTTATTGGCTTGGGATTCATTTACGTTTTTGGATTGTGTCAGTGGGAAAGTGTGTTTGCCCAGAGATAGGGTTTTTGAGCTTGTTTGTGAGTGTATGAGTTTAAGGACCACGGTTCGGTCATTTAAACCTTTCTTTGTCTCTGCTTCTGTCGATTCCTGTCACAAAAGTATTTGGCAATATGGTTCCCAGCGGGAGGTACGGTTAGCAAAAGGCAATATGTGTCAGGTTTTGGCTGGGACATAGAGTAGATATCATAACCTCCTGAGGAGTACATACATACACACACACACACACACACACACACACACACACACACACACACACACACACTCACACTCACACTCACACACACACACACACACACACACACACACACACACACACACACACACACACACACACACACACAGACACACACACACACACACAGACACACACACACACACACACACACACACACACACACACACACACACACACACACACACACACACACACACACACACACATATACACACACACACACTGTGGCTTCTGGGGCAGCAGGGAAACTTGGCCTATCATGGTCAGATTGGATCAGAGGCGAGGTCGTTGGAGCGATGCAGCCTCCGCGCCATATGGCCGTGGTAGGGGACGACTCAGAGGGGGCTTGGCACCATCAACTCTGTGAGAGCGTGTCTTCATCCGCCTCTAAAGAATGCTAGTCCCTCATTTGTTGATTCACTTTGACATTTCATCTCCACCCAGTTCCCTTTCAGAAGGATATTGAGTTCTGAAATAAAGTTTCAAGACTTATTCATGCCATTTTGATTGATGTGATGTTTCAAAGGATGCAGAGTTACAAAATGAAAGATCAAAAGGTGCTCTGAAAAGGTTGTGATGAGATTATGAGTATTGGTCGAAGAAGTACTCAGATGTTGTACTTCAATTCAAGTACAAATACCTTTGAGACGGTCTCACTCTTCTATGCATACAGAAACTTGTTTAACTCATTCCCTGCCAACAACGATTTTATATGTGTTTGTCCGCCAATCATTGAACGGCAACCACGTATATATACGTTATTTGATCGTTATTTATTTTATTCGCTATTTCCATTCGTTATCCATCCAGGCAGCCTGTGTTACCATAGGGAATGAGTCTGAGATTGCAAAAGTCTGGTGGTATGCGGCCAATGTTGCACCTCCTTTGAGACTTTGTATAGGGCTGTGCGTCGATGAAATTCCTCTGGGCGGACTTTTCTAGTAACCTGGATCAAGGGCTTCACCCAATCGCATTGAATAGATTTCGGGACCCCCGATTCATTATGCTGTGGTGGGTTATGTCGTGAGCCAAATTGACATACGATCTACCAGATGGCAATCAAATAATTGGAATATTCTTTTTGGAATCCCACTGGCCACAGGTAAGAGCAATTTACCATCAATTTCAGCTTGATTGTGCCTTGTTTTCATAGCCATCGCCCTGATCAGCGTATGGGGTTGTACTAACGAATGCCGTTATTGACAATCAATTAATCAGAAACGACCCCCCCCCGCCCCCCCCTTTCATGCATTCATGATGGAAGATAATACCGATCATATGCATTTGAATTTTTAAGTGTAGCGTGTGTAGGGACGAAATGCCAATGGATTTAATATAATACACGTATCGGGCTATTACTAGCATCCCAGGAATTACCCTAAACCGCTCTAAAACCATACTTATAAGCTATAGCTATAATATAGAATATAATTATAGCCCTGCAAACAAGGTGACCGACCCCATTGGTTTAATGCGTGGCAGCACATAGCCATATCCCGTTCTCAGCGTGGCAGAGAAAGAGTTAATGAAAAATAAGGCAAGGGCATTTATTGTTTATTTGAATTTTTTCTACTAAAACTGTGTTGTTTATTTTGCTCTGTAGTGTCTTTGAGCATTCGGAAAAGCGCTATACAAATTTGATGTATTATTATTATTATTATTATTATTATTATTATTATTATTATTATTATTATTATTATTATTATTATTATTATTATTATTATTATTATTATTATTATTATTATTATTATTATTATATTATTATTATTATTATTATTATTATTATTATTATTATTATTATTATTATTATTATTATTATTATTATTATTATTATTATTATTATTATTATTATTATTATTATTATTATAAACAAGCTAATTGCAACCTGCCACTTCTAATATTTTCAAATTACCTTGTGAATAAACAAGCCCACAGTGGCTCATAAGAAGTGGACATGGCAACTAGAGTTCTGTTTCACACCTAGCTCACGCTCAGCGTTCATTGCATATATCTCGCTTCAGCATATATACACTGAATAATTTCACAATGTACCTTTAAATGCCAGCATTCATCTGGCCACACCCCCATCCGCTTACTTATATAAGCAGGGGTGGTGCCACACACTCATCTCCTTCTCAAATTTCATCACAAGCAACGTGTTGCTCATATGCCCACTTGACGTGGAGAAAAATATTGTTTACAAGGAGAGGAAGAACAAGGAGATACGTTGACATCATATCTTTATTTTCTCTCTCACTATTTTCGAGAAAATACGGCAATGTTGTCTTCGTCACTGGAGTGTCTGGAAGATGGTGATCATTCTAAAAACCCTCCACCGGTTTTCGTATTGGGAGCACGGCGCTGCATGCTTCTCAACTGCAGTTCCTTGCTGTGTTTGTTGGGGTGAAACCTTTCAGGCCACAGCTGAACTGTAAGACGCGCCGCTGTTGTGAGGAGCGGTGGGTTTCAGGTTGGGTGAGTACTGTCGCTGGCAGGCTTCACTTGTCTGTTAGTGCTATGGGGGCTACTTGACAATGTTTATGAAAACCGGCCCCAGGCTAGGGTCCTTTGTTCAGCCACCTAGGCGACAGAAGACCTTGGTCTGAAGACCATTGTAGTTTTAACTAGTGGGCCGCGACCATTAACACTGGTGATCCCTGTGTTTTCTGGACGAGTGGGTATCTCCCTGTCACCGTGTAGCCCCTTCTTTCATATCCAAATGAGAGTATTCCTTCACGAGGAGATATGTGCATGGATGTTCGTTAGCGGAAGATCCATGTTCAAGTCAGCTACACAGGCCGGTTTGGTATTGTGCTGATTCCGTCGGGTGTTGGTAAAATCACCGTTGTAAAGCTGTGTTGACATCTTGTTTCTCTTTTCTCTTAAAAAGTGAGGAGGGTTTCAGAACGACGGCCTGTCTGGGTGAGTGTTATATCATTGTGTACAAATTCAGGTGATAGCTGCTTAGCTTACTGTTAGCCAGTCAGCTGTTAGCTGCGGCGCTAGCTGTTGTGATCACTAGGGAACGTTAGCTTGCTGCTATCGGACAGGGCCAGCGCGAGGTAGCTTCGGTTACTCGCGCGCCGCCGTGAGCTCCCCTCTGGTCGCGTGCGCCGTTCGCTCGGCGTCTCGCGAGCAGGGGTAATAGCGACCGACGGTTGGAGCGGCCGTTAGCTTAATGCTACTCTGTTGAACGTGCTTTGATTATAACATGTTTTACACTCTTGACTACGACGTCGTCTTTGACAGGGGATGTTCGTCGACCCTGCCCTGAGCCAGGACGGCAAGGTTTGCGTCAACAAAGGGACCGTTGCGACGGGTAGAGCGGCGACGCTGCCCGGATCGAACAACACAGGACGGCTGTGTTCTACGGTGTCTTGTGACTGCACTTCGCTGATCTACGTTCCGGGTAGGACAAGGTTTGACCAGACCTTATAACACGTCTTCTGGTTTTACTTTTCTAAATGTTTTGTGAATGACGATGTTTTCCCAAAACGTGTGTTGCTGCAATGCATTTAGGATACGACGCGAGTTATGTGTGAACTGTCTTTGTCACTGGCAGTTAGCTTCTCCGTGCAAATCGGGTTGTTACAGATGTGAAAATGATCTGTTTGTTGTTTGAGAAACATCATGTGTGTTTATATGTACCGTGTACTCACAACTAAGGTAACTAACCTATGAAGCTATGCTTAGTGACAAGTGAGTAAAAGAATGTTCTTTTCTCAGCCTGTGATGACAATGAACAGTGTGTTCACATATTAACAGGTTTTCCTGTTTTAACTGGCCGTATTAAGGGTAAAATAAGAGGATTGTGTTTCCCCCCGGTTCCCTGGGGACTTTTTCATCCTCCTATCAGACATGTTGTTGCACTATATTGTGTCTTTTGTGTGGTAGGGATGCGATGTAACCCTGAGTTTCCTGGTACCACGGCCTGGAATATTGGGCGTGTGCACCGCAGAAATTCCCCCGCCATAGAGTACGTCACCGTGCGCGTCTCTGTTGGTAGGACTTCCGTGTGCTGTTCAGGTCCATGTGATGGATCTGTTTCAGTGGGGTGGTCAGGGCTCCTCCTCACCAAGCGCCTATTCGGGCCTTCTGTGAGTTCGGACTCCTCTTCCATGTGAGGGAGCCTCCATCAGAGTACAGAGCCTTCCTCCTCAGATTGTCAAAGTGAGTGGACCCTCTAGAAGGTGTCCTATTCTATTGTATATGTATTCGATTCAATTCGATTATTGAGTGTGTATGGGTTCAGTGCCTCTTCCCCGGAGTGCCCTAAAACCAATTTTTTACATGGCTCAAGGTGCAATATATTCTTTTCAATCTGTACAGCTCGCGTGGGAAGTCTCTATGGGGATCCCCGTCTCCTTCCTATGGGAGGGTGGTGAGATGTAAAAATGTGAACGATTTTTACCCCCGGCTGTGTAGACTGGGATACATACTGTTGATGCTTCCTTCTTTTCTATTCAAAAAGTGTTGGAGTTAGGAAGTGTCACACCCCTCTTGTCGTTCCCCTGGGCGCCTTGGGGATTCAATGACAGGTCTAAATAGCCTGTTCATTGATGGGGGTGTGTCCCGACGCACGTATAGTGCTAGCTCGCTGTAAACAGGCGACTGACTGGCACGCCTTGGTTGCTTGTGGTTAAAACGGCGTTTTATAAAGCAACTGAGATGGGGGTTTTTCCTCTTCCGACGACCACATCCCACGACCTGGGTTGGTTATCGACGGATTCTCGTTCATGTCTGGGGGATGATGACAGAATGGATCTGAACATATGTAGAGGGGTCTCACGCCCTTGGGGTGGGCCACCAGGCGCGGTTCGCCCGAACGTCTGGGTGGCGCCTTCTTTTCATGTTAAGATCGACACGCATATCTGCCCTTTCTCCTGGAATAGGCATGTCGGCGTGGTTAGGGCACGGGACTGGTTCTGGTCACGCTGGTCCGGATCAGTTGAACCCGTTGTCCGCCGGGGATGCAGATCTGCTGTTCTGGTACCCTGAGGGACTTGGGCTTTTTTCAGGGGGAAAAATGCCAGGTCGGTCCGGGTGTCACAGGGTTAAGCGCTATGGAGACCCTGGTTGGGTACGTTTTTACTCAGCACTGTCGTAATGGCTTCCGGCCATTGCCAACCTGTACACGCTCGATCTCGTCGGATCTCGGCCGCTTACACAGGTTGGTCCTGGTTAGTACTTGGTTGGGAGACCGCCTGGGAATACCAAGTACGGTGTGCTTAGGGGCTGGTTCTCCATTCTTTTTCGCTCCTCTCTCACGCATGGCGAAG
>NC_140165.1:224965591-224988091 GCF_963971535.1 Notolepis coatsorum
GGTCCTCTAGAGATTTGTTAGACGCATCCCAATGGCCCCGAATGTGTTAAGCCCGGAGCCCTATTTTCTGAAAATCTGCCTAAAATACATACCTAAGTAAATGGAATATTGCTCCACTTCTACAAGGTCCATTTCCATGTTCTTGATATCTAGGGACATCTATGGACCTCAGTGAATGTACTCCCATTAGGGGTGTAACAGTACGTGTATTCGTCCCATGAATTTACGGTACGGCCGTCACAGTGCGGTATGCGCAGCATACGACGAATACGCCCCACAGCGCAAACACACGAGTCCCACATGCAGGCACTCGCGAGGTCCGTGCGAGAACAGCGTGCGGCACACCGAGAGACTTCAGTTCAGAGCGGGCGAAAGTGCACGGAGAAAGGCACATTTACATTGGAACAGCTGCAGGGTCATTACAATTTTCTTTTGTTTTCTTTTCGCCCAATAACGTTAACCAAATGAAACCAATGGAAAGAAACACACATGCGTCGCCGACACACACACACGCACCAACAAACACATCAACATTCTCCCCCGCCGGACTCACAGGCACAATCAAATAAAAAAAAGAAACATACTTTTCCGGACAGATCATCTGAGCTCCACTGTGTTTAAATCCAAATAATCCTCTGTCATTGTTGTAAAATGTCTTCTGTTCTCTTGTATTCAGTCTCGTTGTGAAGTTAAATTCTCTCTAGAAGTGAAACCGAAACTTAGCAAGGATAAGTTGTTAAAGGGGCAGTAGGCAAGTGGATGCCTGAACACAGAATGACACCAGTATCACTGACTACCACGGCAAGCCTATAAAAAATATTCTATTTAATAATAATAATAATAATAATAATAATAATAATAATAATAATAATAATAATAATAATAATAATAATAATAATAATAATAATAATAATAATAATAAGAAGAAGAAGAATAATGATGATCATAAATATAATATATCAATTTAAAAAATGTATTAATATTATTTTTCTGTTGTACCGAACCGTGACCCCAATACCGAGGTACGTACCGAACCGTGGCTTCTGTGTACCGTTACACCCCTAACTCCCAGAAATATTGTGTCTATTACTAGGATTGCTTAAAATGGCCTCAAAATGACTACAATTCAGCGACTTCCGGTAATTCAAAATGGTGAATTTTCGCGATCACAACACCACATTTAAAAAACTAAAACCTCACTAATAACACTTGAACCTATTGGTAAAGAAACGTATTGATATACATTATAACTGCTGTTGTGACATGGTTATTGTTACAAAGGATCAGATTAAACCGAATATATATATTTATTTATTGATATATATTGCATAGTATTTGTATATCGTTTGATATCCTCTGTATATTCCTTGTACATATACACGGAATATCCCTTTAGCCCAGACCATAATAGTTCATTCTCCTATTGGACAGTGGTCCACCGGCACCAGGGACCGGCCTCCGGAGCCAGGTTCAAAGTCACCGTCAAGATGTGTCTGGACATGCCCGGCCTTGCCCAGGGATACGCGACAGAAATGAGAGTGGAACTAGTTTGTTCACCGTGCGTATAAATACGGCGCAGGTGAATGTAGAAGCCCCTTAGCCCCTTACCTCCTTACCCTTCGTCCACTTAGTATGTTACCGATAAGTTGAAGCCTCACCCACGATACAACGTGCGGTGAAGTATGGCCTGTTTGGCCTCAGAATAGAGCATCGAGACCGCGTGCGAATTAATAACTGAATTGTCAGAGTTTGGCGCTATACCGTCGAGTGCGACATATTTCTATTAAGTCTTTAATAGTCTATTTGTGTATAGTGTATCGTGCGGTTAGAATCCTACAGTGACCAGCATCTCCAACGCTTTCTCGTATTAGCTAGGGTTCTTATCCAGGCTGGGCCGACCGCATGGCGCTTTCACTCGAGGAGACCTAGACGAGAGCCGTATGGACATGTACACTGGATTAATCTACCCGACGACTACATAGCCCTTTGCGGCTGGAATATATTTGCTTTGGTCCTGTGATTTATGGAGCGGATAATCGCCGACGCCTGCACGTGTTGGATTTACCCCGAGAGGAGTCAAGTCGAGTCGGCGCCCAGAGAGCCTGAGGCCGACTAGCTTTCTTCCCTGTGGAGCTACAGTCTACAAGAGAACCAAGCTGTATTCGTCTGTGGATCAAGAGGCTACTGCACCGGCTTCTGTACCTGAAGTCTCCCTAGTCATCGTTGACCAGACGTCCTACTACCGACAGATCTTCTACCCCCCCTGCTGGCTTACAACCAGTGGGAACCCCTTCCAGTATCTCCCGCTATTACTAGTGCACCATAGATATAATTCCCTAAGATTCAGGTTGTATAATTACCTCCTGCGTAACCAGAGAATGGACATTCGTTATTGATTTGCCTACGCATACTCCTTTGCCTTACAAGTGCATTCAAAGAATAATGTAAAGTATCCTATGTACCTTTTGCTCCATTAAATACTTGATTAATACCTTTGACTGGAACCGATTTCATTGTGGGAAGTGTTCATCATATTCATATATCGTGTACTGTATGGCCAGTAATTAAAGTACATAAAGCGGTAGTGGTTTAATGATACCATACTTATCAATACAGTCAGGGAATTGTACCCCTCAGTTACAATTGGTCCTTCGAGCCGGATGTAACTAGTGTAATATTAATATAGCGGTATTAATATTGACATGGCCTATGATGAACACTCCACAAAACGGTTCTCCTAAAGTAGATCGCCCGCAGCGTAGACGGCAGACACCTCAGTACTTAGAGGATTACGTTGCCAGTATACTACCTAGCCTTCTACAGACGGTAAACGCGGAAAAAGTAGATCGTAAAATTATGTCCGACCCTATCGCCCAGGTTACCCCGCCAATAGAGGCCCTAGTGGGTTCTAATGTAACTGACCAAGCTCACGGTAGGGACCAGGAGGGACCTGACACGACTTTACCCCCCGCCAAGACCGAAGAAGTAGTCCCCGGAGAGCTCCAGGATAAAGACAGCTCTCCAGGGATGGAACTCTACCCGCTACAAGAAGAAGAGACCCCGGAGATGGATCTCCAGGACTCGCCACAGGAGAACAGATCTCCAACGAGTACTGCCAGGAGCGGATCACCTCAACCAGCGTCTTCCCCCAGCGGGGCGGACAAGATGCTGGCACAGGCATTCCTCGCCAGCCTAGCAGCCTCTACAGAACGCGATCGACTCCAAGCAGAGCGCGATCGACTCCAAGCACAGATGCTTAGCGAGCGCGAACACTCTTCCATGGAAAGAGAACGCATTCAAGCGCAGCAACGGAGCGACGAAGATCGTATACGTCTAGAGATTAGACGCCTTCAGACGGAAGAGAATATGGTAAGAGACCGGGCCGAAGCAGAGCGCGCCGCCGCCGAAGCAGAGCGCGCCGCCGCCGAAGCCCAGCGCGCCGCTGCCGGTGCCCAAAGAGAAGCAGAGCGCGACATCGCTCTCACCAAGCGCGAAGCCGAGCGCGACCGATTACAAGCGCAGATAATGGAGCAGCTGATCGCCAGGGCGACACCCCCTCCCTCCGCACGGGGTTCCAGGGCCTCGTCAAGACACGGGTCAAGGGCACCCTCCCCTACCCGATCAAACGACCCTGAGCCCGACCACCAGAGAGAGCCTATACCCCCCTCCGAACTCCTTCCCCGACCGGTCCACGCGAGGACCAGCTACAAGGAAGAAACGGTCTACACCGCGGAGAGGCTAAATAGACGACTACAGGATCTAGAGGACCTGCCAGAGCAAGAAGAAGAGGGAGAGGAGGAGAGTCAAGCCCGACAGCAGCACAGAACTCCACAGGACCAGGATGTCCAGTACAGCCCAGGCTCTACCCCCGCGGCTCTGCGCTACAGACCCCCGACTCAATTCACGGGTGAGCTTGACGCACGACCAGCCCCGAGGAATAGCACCTGGATACGCGGGCCATGGTACCCAGCAGGTACCAGCCCACCAAGAGGCGTAAGAGGAGACTCGCCTAGGAGGCCTCTCTTCCAACGCTCACCGATGTGCCAGCCATCCATGGCATCATACATTGGCACACCGACGTTTCCGGACTTCACCCACGAGAACAGAGCACAGTACACCAAGCTACGAATGTGCTTAGAGACAATGATGTCCGATGTAGCAGACGAACCGTACAAGTATGCTATCCTACTGAAGCACCTCAAGGTGCCCCGAGCGCACAATATAGCACTGGCCTATGCCACCTCTACTACCCCATACACAGCGGCTCTAGCAGCACTCGACCAAAGATATGGACGCATATGGGATTACGTAATACAAGAGATAAGGCATATCGACCGCCTACCCCCAGCCACAGACAATCGCTCACTAGATGACCTGTCTATCAAGGTACAATCCCTGGTAGGGATGCTGGGGGCGCAAAGAGAAAAGGGTATGCACGAACTGTACGCGAACTCTAATGTCGAGAGGATTTTAGAGAAGCTTCCGCCCGCCCGACAAGAGCGCTTCAGGCGGCAAAGAGACCACCGTGATCCTAACGGTCCCGAGCCATCCCTCCTAGACCTAGCCGACTTCCTAGCGAGAGAAGTCAACAGCCTACGGTTGGATACGTTCATGCGGAGCACCCCAAGCTCCAGAGAGGGACCTAGGAGAGCAAACGATGGCCGAAGATTGGTGACCGTCATGCACCAATCAGAACCAGTACCGAGCAGCAAGAACCACAGTACCCCCTCGATGAAAGAGAAGTGGAAGATGGTGTGCCCGTACTGCGAGAAAGAACACTGGTTGTCACAATGTGACACATTCAAGAAGATGACCGCCGACGAGGTGGGTCAATGGATAAAGTCCAACCGACGCTGTTACCGATGTGCGCGCAGTCACATGGCAGCCGACTGCCGCTTAAAGAAGAGGTGTAGCCGGTGTGACGGAGCCCACCTAGATGTCCTACACGACAGTAACAGAAGAAAGCCCACACCCTCAAGCAGCACAAAGGCAAGTGTTATGTACATTGACCCCGCCAGCAGCGGGGGCGCCCGAGTGCTCTTAAAGGTGGTCCGCGTAACACTGAGTTACCAAGACAAGGTCATGGACACTTACGCCGTCCTTGACGACGGGTCAGAGAAAACCCTTCTCCTCGCATCCGCTGCGGCCCAGCTGGGGCTGCGGGGGAGCGAAAACCAGATGACGATTCGGACAATAAGAAGAGATCTAAAGACGATAAAGGGCGAGAATGTCTCCTTCACTATCGCAGCAAGCGGGCAGCCAGAGAGACGGTATAGGATTACTAATGCTTTCACCAGCCAAGAAATAGGCCTGTCGCAGTATACCTACCCCATCGCCAAGCTGATGGATAAATATGTGCACCTGCGTCAACTACCTATCCCGCTCATAGACGGTGCCACCCCGACCCTGCTGATAGGCTCCGACCATGCAGACCTCATAGTCCCGATAGACCGGGTCCACACAGGGCCCAGAGGCTGTCCTGCAGCAGTCGAGACCCGCCTAGGATGGACATTACAAGGCCCCTTCGCTAAGTCTCTTAACCGAACAGCAGCCACTAGCTGCCTCCACTCCAGAGTGACAGAAGAAGACACCACCCTCCTACAGCATGTCGAGAGGCTATGGACACTAGAGACAATGCCCTTTAAGAACGAAAAGAAAGACATTCGTTCCAAGGAAGACATTTACGCCATAGCACTCCTCGAGCAAGGGACAAAGAGAGTCAAAGTCAACGGAGTGATGAGATACGCAACTCCACTCTTGAGGCGAGAGGGTATGCCCACCTTCCACGCCCCAAAAGAAGCGACGGAGCGGTATCTATTGAACACAGAGCGGCGCCTAGCCAGAGACCCCGCTCAAGAGACTGTGTACCGCGCTGAGATTAACAAGCTAATCACAGCGGGACACATAAAGAAAATTGACTGGCGACGTTGTGCGCTGCTCCGCGCCTCCCTGATCAAAGACGGCTTTGATCTCCGGCAGCGGGCCAGCGGCGACCCCCCAGTATTGCGCAACCTCTCCCCAGAGGACAAGCCCCTGCTGCGGTTACCATGGAGAGAGAGGATCGGGGATGAGCAACCAGCCATCTATCAATGGGAAGTCCTCCCTTTCGGAACCACATGCAGTCCATGCTGTGCTACGTTTGCACTGCAAAAACACGTCGCAGAGGACCCAGCAGCTGATGAAGAGGTCCGAAAAAGTGTAGAAAATAGTTTCTACGTGGACAACTGTCTGCAAAGCGTCTCGACGCCAGAAGAAGCCGAGGCCCTTCTACTCAAGCTCCGCGCCTCCCTGATCAAAGGCGGCTTTGATCTCAGGCAGTGGGCCAGCAGCGACCCGCAAGTATTGCGCAGCCTCTCCCCCGAGGACAAGGCAGCAAGCAGCGAGACCTGGATGGCGACCATCCCAGGAGAAGCCCAAGAAATGACATTAGGACTAGTCTGGCGCTTCAAAACAGACTCGCTCCATTATAAACACACACCCCTGACCAAGGAGCAGGGAAGGTCGACTGCACTACCGACCACCAGACGGAGTGTATACAGAACACTCGCCAGACAATATGACCCGTTGGGATGTATTCTACCTTACACCACCAGGGCAAAGATGATTGTAAGAGCGTTATGGGACAAGGACCAGGGCTGGGACGACCCCATACCCGAACACCTTGCATCCACATGGAGAGAGTGGGAGACGGAACTCAGCTCACTCCCAGGTGTTAACATACGCCGCAGCTACTTCCCACCCACAGTGAGGCCGGAGACATGCCAGATGGACCTGCACGTCTTCAGCGACGCCTCCGAAGTAGCCTACGGTTCGGTGGCCTACTTGCGTGCCCGAGAGGAGGGAGGAGAAATACATACTGCCTTCATCCTGGCTCGCTCAAGAATAGCCCCACGAAAGCAACAATCTATCTAGCTCTGCGCAGCCCTAGCAGGAGCGCAACTCGCCACGTTAATCCAACGTGAACTCACCATTCCGGTGCAAAGAACAATCTTGTGGTCAGACTCCACGACAGTACTCACATGGATCCAGTCTGATTCGTGCAGATACAAGGTCTTCGTGGGAGTCAGAGTCACAGAGATTCAAGATTTAACAGAAGTAGCAAGCTGGAGGTATGTGGACACAAAACACAACCCAGCTGACGTCATCACCCGGGGAATGTCCCTGGATGACCTCACCCGTCACAACCTATACAGTGACGGGCCAGAGTTCCTCAAGCTCCCGGAAGAAGAGTGGCCTACACCCACCCCACGGGAAGCGAGTAAAGAGGAGGCAGAAAACAAGAAATCTATGTTCTGTGGATTGAACACACTCGTCTCCACAGACCCCGACATAGACGATTGCCTCACCCTAGAGAGTGCGCAGCTAAAGACATTCCTGTGGCACCACCCAGAGGTTCAGCTCACTACTGACATTACTGCAGCTGACTACGAAGAAGCGGAACTTCTTCTACTACAACGAGCCCAGAGAGACTCGTTCCCCGATGAGCTAGACTGTCTACAGGGAACAAAGCCAGTCCCATCAGACAGCAGACTGCTCCACCTAGCCCCCGAGAGCGACGCCCATGGTCTCATCAGAGTGGGTGGTCGTCTGCGGAGAGCTCCAGACTTACCGGATGACGTCAAGTACCCGATAGTCTTAAACAGCCGACACAAGGTCACAGAGCTGATCATAAAGAAATACGACGAGGATGTGCATCACGCCGGGGCAGAGAGAGTCTTCGCGGAGATCAGACGTCGTTATTGGATACTGCAAGGGAGAGAAGCAGTGCGGCGCTTCCAGCGAACCTGTCTAGACTGTCGTAAGTGGCGAGCGCAGCCCAGTATACCCCGGATGGCTGACCTACCTCCCTGTCGCCTCCGACTCGGCGACAAGCCTTTTCACTCCACCGGTATGGACTGTTTCGGCCCGCTGTATATAAAGAAAGGAAGAGGAACCGAGAAGCGGTGGGGTATTGTATTCAAATGCATGACCACCCGAGCGATGCATATAGAACTCCTTCCAACCATGAGCACAGACTCATTCCTTATGGCCTTCCGAAGATTCACATCGCGGAAAGGCAAACCGTCTATATTGTTGTCTGATCACGGGACAAACTTCAAAGGCGGAGAAAGAGAGCTGAGAGAGAGCTTCCAAGCTATGGGCCCAGAACTTAAGACCCACCTCGCTCCATACCAGATTGACTTCCAGTTTAATCCCCCGAACGCACCTCACTTCGGTGGAACTTGGGAACGAGAAGTACGTTCAATAAAGACAGCCCTGTACGCCGTGCTTGGGGCCCAGACCGTGGCAGAAGAAGTCTTAATGACAGTCCTCACGGAGATCGAGGGAGTATTGAACTCAAAGCCCCTCGGTTACGTCTCAAGTGATGTAGCAGATGTCGACCCAGTCACCCCCAACACACTCTTGATGGTGCGGCTGGACCCCGCGCTACCACAGACAATGTACAGGCCTGAAGAAGCGAACGGCCGAAGAATGTGGAGGTACAGTCAAGTATTGGCTGACAAGTTTTGGAACAGCTTCCTACTCCACTACCTACCGTCTCTATAGACCCGCCAGAAATGGGTGAAAGAGAGAGACAATTTGACAGAAGGAACAGTCGTCATGATTATCGACCAGTCACTACCCCGAGCTATGTGGCCGGCCGGCCGTGTAAGCAAAGTGATCACCGGTGCCGACGGAAAGGTCCGAGCAGCCGAAGTGCTCGTCCAAGGGCGGACCTACACCCGACCCGTGGCGAGGCTAATAGAACTGCCAAGGCTCCCCGATACCATCGATGACGACCATGACCCCATGACTTTGTGAACTGACAGACCCCTCACAACAGACATTGAGTAGAGGACAGTGCGGTTAATCTGTCTCTGCTTAGCTAATTAGGTGGGACTAATTAGGGGGCGGCTGTTACAAAGGATCAGATTAAACCGAATATATATATTTATTTATTGATATATATTGCATAGTATTTGTATATCGTTTGATATCCCCTGTATATTCCTTGTACATATACACGGAATATCCCTTTAGCCCAGACCATAATAGTTCATTCTCCTATTGGACAGCGGTCCACCGGCGCCAGGGACCGGCCTCCGGAGCCAGGTTCAAAGTCACCGTCAAGATGTGTCTGGACATGCCCGGCCTTGCCCAGGGATACGCGACAGAAATGAGAGTGGAACTAGTTTGTTCACCGTGCGTATAAATACGGCGCAGGTGAATGTAGAAGCCCCTTAGCCCCTTACCTCCTTACCCTTCGTCCACTTAGTATGTTACCGATAAGTTGAAGCCTCACCCACGATACAACGTGCGGTGAAGTATGGCCTGTTTGGCCTCAGAATAGAGCATCGAGACCGCGTGCAAATTAATAACTGAATTGTCAGAGTTTGGCGCTATACCGTCGAGTGCGACATATTTCTATTAAGTCTTTAATAGTCTATTTGTGTATAGTGTATCGTGCGGTTAGAATCCTACAGTGACCAGCATCTCCAACGCTTTCTCGTATTAGCTAGAGTTCTTATCCAGGCTGGGCCGACCGCATGGCGCTTTCACCCGAGGAGACCTAGACGAGAGCCGTATGGACATGTACACTGGATTAATCTACCCGACGACTACATAGCCCTTTGCGGCTGGAATATATTTGCTTTGGTCCTGTGATTTATGGAGCGGATAATCGCCGACGCCTGCACGTGTTGGATTTACCCCGAGAGGAGTCAAGTCGAGTCGGCGCCCAGAGAGCCTGAGGCCGACTAGCTTTCTTCCCTGTGGAGCTACAGTCTACAAGAGAACCAAGCTGTATTCGTCTGTGGATCAAGAGGCTACTGCACCAGCTTCTGTACCTGAAGTCTCCCTAGTCATCGTTGACCAGACGTCCTACTACCGACAGATCTTCTACCCCCCCTGCTGGCTTACAACCAGTGGGAACCCCTTCCAGTATCTCCCGCTATTACTAGTGCACCATAGATATAATTCCCTAAGATTCAGGTTGTATAATTACCTCCTGTGTAACCAGAGAATGGACATTCGTTATTGATTTGCCTACGCATACTCCTTTGCCTTACAAGTGCATTCAAAGAATAATGTAAAGTATCCTATGTACCTTTTGCTCCATTAAATACTTGATTAATACCTTTGACTGGAACCGATTTCATTGTGGGAAGTGTTCATCATATTCATATATCGTGTACTGTATGGCCAGTAATTAAAGTACATAAAGCGGTAGTGGTTTAATGATACCATACTTATCAATACAGTCAGGGAATTGTACCCCTCAGTTACAGTTATGATGTTTATTCTTGAATACGTTTGAAAAATAAAACGATAATTTTGTCAGACAGTCTTATCTTATATTATAGCTAATACACCCGTCGATTGCACAACATGCACAAAACAGATTGTTTTTTCATCCGTACATTTCCGTTTTATACCGTTTTGAATATGAGTATAGTTTTGGTGATTCTTAGTAATCCCAGGAAAAGACGCGATAATAGTGTTTTAGTGGAATTCATTAACACTTTAATCGCCGGAAACGCCGAAACTCGTCATTGCCCGCCATGCTCATTCTGCCGAAGACACCGTAACACGTCTTTGATATCAATATTTAAAAAATCTGTGATCGGAATCATATTTCTCTCCCGGGGAACTGAGATATACTGCTGAGCTCCACTCAACTCTCTAACGGTTCAACGGATCGGCAGATCACCCAACAGGAAGTCATGTGGATGAAGTGGTGCTCACCCAAATTTCGTCCGGGCACTCGCTATCATTAGCAGGACTCCATCTTGACACAGTGAACACCGATCGGTGCACATAACTCGATAAACAACATGATTTGGACGTATATACTATTATACAACCTGGAAATGGATCGGATATTTCGACATCCCATAATAGAAAAAATTCTATTCCACGCTCATCCCCCAACGGCGCGAGGAAGATACGGTGAGTTTCAGCGTTATTTTCTAATGTCTGCTATACTAACTGCTCTGATGATCATATGACCCACACTAGATGAATGATATAACGTTGCCCACGGAATTATAAACGACCCCCCGCCCATCCGGTCAACATCAGATCATACGTAGTAACTTCTAGAAGTACCTCCAGTTGACATTTTTTATCTGGCACCGATCGCTACCAAACTGTATTTGATCATCAATATAATGCATTTGGGGCTATAAATCAAGTTCTGGAGAAAGCTGCAGAAAACGATAAAAACATACTTATACTTTAGACCGTATTTTAGTATGAATATGTGAATGAAAAAGTATAACGTTGCTACACCCTGAACAATAGATATAGGACATTGAATGGACCATAATAATGTCAATTTAGCAATACAATTTAAAAAGTTATAGCCCTGCAAAGAAGGGGAACTTCTCCATAGACAAATAGAGCTGGCTAGGGATGGTAAATTATGAATTTAACCATGGCGATCAAAGTGTTAAGCACATTGTCATTTTTCGCCTGATTATCGAATCTTCCTGAAATCAACGCTAGATTATCATTATTATCCTTCCTCATGCATACATGAAATGGCCCTCGTAGCACGGTGCTCCCCCCCGCACCTCCTGCACCCAACGGTAAAAAGCCACACAGACACACACAGACAGCTTCGGTTGCGGTAGAAAGAAATATCAGATCAACGCAAGATTTTATATATAGAGTCCTTACCTGGTCGCTGATGTAATGCAAAAGAAATAATCCAATTATCTGATCGCCATTCGTGGAGGTCCGTCCCACATTGCCCGGCATTGCATATGAAGGGGGGGGGGGGGGGGGGGACAGCCTCGCAGATGTAACATTGTAAATGCTGGTTCTGCCGGAGTATTTAAACCCCGCCCGCAGGGCTCAGATCGGCCCAGAAAAGAAACTACACGATTTCTAATAGAGTGCAATACCGGCTGGACGGCGTAGGCGGCGGAATTTGCCCTTTTGCCAGCTCAGACCCATTCCCAATGATAACATCAGGCTGGATGGATGAAAATGAATGGATATAGCTAATAAAATAAATCACGATTAAAACCCGACTATACTCGTGATTGACGCTGAACGGTTGGCGAGTTAACCCGACTTTACTTGTGATTGGCGCTGAATGAGTTAAGGGGTTAAATGCCCAATTCTCAAGCCACAGAAACCTAGAACACATGATTCCTAGAATGCATATATAGTATAGTATATATAATATAGTATGTATATCATAATAGTATGTATGGTCTGAAACTGTACTAACATCTCTCCTTATCCCAGTTCAAATTAGATGAGATTAGGATTATTAGTCTGCAACCACACTAGGGATAGGAAACATTTACCAAATTTGACTACTAATCAACCCCCTCCCCCAACATTATTATGACTTTGTTTTTACTTAATAGTGTGGTGTTCTTAATTTACCTTAAAAGATGAGGAAGAGAGTTTAGCACTTTCAAAGGTTTATTCCATAGTGAATGAACAATGTTTAAGGATATCACAGCTGTGGACAACACGTCCCTTCCGCATGGGGAGGTTTGTGTGTGTCAGAACATGTATACAGTGGTTCTTTATACTGTTACAAACAGCATACCATCCGCACTAGTGGCCGACAAAGGACAGGAGTTCCGCTGAGCTGGAGTCTTAGGCGTCGGTTACACACAGGGTGTTTTCGTTTCGTTTAGTTCGTTTCGCTTTCCAGGGCGCAACGTAGTGGCAGGCGAGTTAGACATTTGTTTTGCGACCTGAGCACTTTCATTTTGCCTCCTGAGCACAGTGATGTAGTACAATGCCAAAGCAGTAGGTGGCAGTAGGTGGCGAACATGAAGGCAATTTTCAACCAATCAGAACTTGAATGTGCCAATACACTTCCTGCAAAAAAAATCAACAAGCCACCATCTTTAAATGCCTCCGTGAGCCATTTTAGCCAATGTAGCATTTCTTTTTCAGCAAAGAAAGTGGGGTTGCAGGGAGAGCAAATATGCAAATAGCGCAGAGCTAGATGGGGGAAGGGTAAATTGTAGGGGTTGATGCTTTACAAATGAAGTGTGAAACCAATATTAAATAGAAAATAATAAATAATACAAATCCAAAAGAAAGAAACCTTATACTTTCAGTTCAGTTGATGAGACTGCCCCACTTCCCACACCCCACCACTACAGGCACAGGAGAAGGCTGCCGCAGGTCAAGCGATATGGCCACAAGAGGACACAAGCAATGCAAAAACTGTGGCCAACAAGCCGCATGGAAGTGACGTGCCATGTCTTGTTGCACATACTGTAGAAACTGTTTTACTGAATGGCCCGACAAGAGTGCTCCTGTGGTGAACC
This sequence comes from Notolepis coatsorum, assembly GCF_963971535.1. Taxonomy (NCBI): domain Eukaryota; kingdom Metazoa; phylum Chordata; class Actinopteri; order Aulopiformes; family Paralepididae; genus Notolepis; species Notolepis coatsorum. The sequence continues at coordinate 224,978,878 of NC_140165.1, forward strand.
ATGCTGTAGAACCTGGAGCACCAACACTGGCAGGCATGCAGGCATGTTATGGGGCTGTCTAGAGAACCCAAGAGCAGAATATTTAATGAAGCCAGGGAAGGACAAGGGGCAGGGGGGTGGTGATGAAGAGAAGGGAGTGGGGGAAGAGGCAAAAGGGCAACGTGGGTAGGTGAGGTCCAGGGGGGTGCAGGCTGGTGAGGTCCGTGGGTGGGGTGCAGGCTGGAGGGGTGCTGCACATCAGAGAATATGACACAGGTTAGAGAGCACACAAATTACACTAGATATATATATATATATATATATATACTGTATATATAGAGGTCCAGAGAAGAGTCCTAATACTAACATGAGGCGAAAACAACACTCGGACGAGGAGTGGCAACCTGGCAGGGGTGCAGGTCTCTTATTCTGGTTCTGTGATGGGGTGATAGCCGGCAGGTGTGTAGACAGGTGGGAGGAATGATGGTGAGGCGGGAACAGGAGGAGACCCATATATGGACATGGGGACCTGCTGATTGACAGGGGAGAGAAAAGCCCTGGCTGTGGCTTTAACACAATTTTCTTTACAAAAAAAAAATATTTATTACTTATTTATTATTTCAGTTTTGTGTACGTTTGGAGTGTGTTTTTACTTTTTATTACTTATTTATTATGTCATACTTTTGTTTGCAGTGATGAATAAACGATTTGTTTGAAAACTGTAGTCTTCCATATATCAACAGATTAGGTTCTCTATTTTCTGGCGGAATATAATACTTTTGTATTTACTCTCAGAGGTGATAGTGGTCCAAATATAAAGGCAACACCAAAATGTATATATTTGTATATTGTCTTGTCTGCTAACAATGCCCAGAACGATATCAATATAAATGGCTGTATATCACTGAGGAAAAGGTGTATTTCACACAGAGATTCAAAACACCTAAATATAACCGTCCATGTTGAGAAAACAATAATTCCCATGTAAACTATGGATTTATTCAACAAAACACAAGGTTTTTTCACTGGCCGTTTCTTTTTATTATGTCAAATATTGTACGCTCACAGTCACAAAGGTAATGTATAGATGGTGACTTGATACTGTGCCATTGTGCCAGGAATGAAGGGTAGGTTCCCCTGAATTATAAAAGGTATGACACTTGATACTCAAATGTAGGCAAGCTATGTAGGCTTTAGAGCAGGGGTGTCAAACTCATTTTCACAGAGGGCCACATCAGCATTATGGTTGCCCTCAAAGGGCCAAAGACCGTATAAATGTTAATGTAATGTAAAATAAATGTAGCTACTCATTTACATATTGTTAAACATGTTGTTTCTGTATTCATTACTTATTCAAGTTATACATATTGCACATGCATTTGCATATATGTAAAAATATATGTTAGCTTATGTTATTTTAACAAATAATTTTAGTTTATCAGAATCCCATATTACTCCATTAATCAATGATCAAAGCATTCGAGTAAATAACAAAGAAGATCATCAAATACAAGCTATGACATTAAGTTTGTTCAAAACCTTTTTGTCACAGTCAAGAGGGGCAGAACTAACAACTGAGCTGCAAAGAACACGTGGGACAGATGTAGCAGATGTTACAAAAACAAATGGCTGCACACAACCTTGCAGAGGCCATACATCCAACTAATGGAAGATAGTTTAATTAACTTTAATTAACAGATTGCAGAATGGGTACAGTACAGTACAGCTCAATACACACAATTAAGGGGATGCAGACCAGAGAAAGACTTTCGACTTGTTTACATCAGGGTCCACCATTTTCAATTTGTAATGAAATTGCTATTATATGTCTGCAGGAACACACAACTGTAACTGTACTCAAAAATAACAAAATAAGGGTTGTCTCAGTTCACAACTATATTGGTCAAGCTTTGGGTGGGACTTGTTTGCGTCCCTACAGCTTCTTATTCAATTGAGCGAGATGCTCAGTTATGTCCATAGCTGTCAACATAGGGAGGAGACAAAACGTGTACATGTTAGCCCCGCCCCTTCCCACGGTCCCGCCCCCTCGGCCCCGCCCCCTCCGACTCAGCCCCGCCCCCTCCCAATGGAGCTGCCTCGTCGCTTGCCATCTGCTGGTCAAAACCTGTATGTACCCAGCCATTCCTTTAAGGGTAAACTGTAAATCTTTTTTTCACAGGAAATGCACTGTATTATTTTACAGATTACTTTTGTCTTCCTACTTTAAGTGTAAATGCTATAAAAATACAGTAAATTACCTTTGATCAAAATATTAACCATTAAATAAAGGTTGTAATCTGTAAATGTATTTGGTTTTACTGTAAATGTTATGATGAATTGAAAATGGGGGAAGAAGTCCTTCTCTGCTAAAAACAAGCCATTGTAATTGATTTGCTCCCACCTTGTGGTGAAAACGGAATTCCCTCATTTATACATCTATTGCACTCTTCCACATCCAGACACTCACATCACATCTTAACTGTAAACAATCATTCTTCACATACCACGAGAGATAAACATATTTCTTCATTCATATCAACAGTCACAAAACATTCATCCAAACTTTATCTGACTTGCTTTCACGCAAACCAGTGCAGCACGTCACTATTCTGCTGACGTCATTCATTCATCTAAGCCAATGGGAGGTCACATTATTCAGTCATATCAGGCACACAGACCAATGAGAGACGTCGATATTCAACCAAACTCCCCAGTGATCCAAAACAGGAAGTAAAAAACGTTCATTCTTATCGGCAACCTTCCTCATTATATGCCAAACCAGCTTTTAAATCTGCTTTAACAGTTACATTCACACCTCTCACCCAACCTTAGTTCATGTCATTAATCCTTACGTAAACCACTTCCCTGCACGTAAATTGAATCTAACGTCACACGTTAAGCCAAAGCCGAAGATTTTTCGTCCGCCATCCCGTTTTAAACAGCGTAAATATGACATTTCTCTTCGTTTTTAAAGCAATCAATTCATATTCGCCAACTCCTACACATCATAGCTAGTATCCCTCCGTTTTTAATAACAATCCGACCGTCGCAACATATTCTAAACACATAATATTCGCTGACGTCCTGTTTTCCACCGTGTGAGAAGACATTGAAATCAGCTCGGCATACTTTACACTGCTGCCAGTGTAAAAATTACAGTACAAGTAAAAGTACAAAATACGTGCCAATTCGTGAACCGTGAACAGGGCGTGAAGAAGGTTAAAAAAACAGGAGAATTGTGAGGTTCTCCTCTCCCTGGACCTTTAATTCCTGTTCCCTGTACTTTAATTCCCTGTCTCCTCACTTCACTAGCCCCCACCCTCGCGTTCGTTTGCTCTTCAGCAGCCACACCCTTGGACTACCTGTCATTATGTGTTTGATTGGTCTGGTGCCGAACACACACTTCTAGTTTCAAGTATCAATTACCTTCACGCACCTGACGTGTATTCTAATTAGTTCCCCTTTGGGCTTTAAGTACCTCGATCTTCCCCTCTGGCCTTGTCGGGTCGTTCCGTATCTTATCTCTATCACCTAACTCCTTTGGGAGGTTCTCTGTCTATAGGCTCCTACGGGAGTTCTGTTTCTGTCTGTATGCTGTTTATCTCCGGCGTGAGACGAGGTGCAAGCTTTGGCCACCTGTCGCCGTTGCCTGGAGGGAGATATTGTACTGCGCTCTCTAATTCTCTAAGGGAGGTATTCCAGTGTTCCACCCCAGACCTCTGCGCCAGATGCGCTCAAGCCTTCGCCACCTGTCGCCGTTTGCCTGGAAGGAGACACCGTACTGCGCTCTCTAAACCTCTACGGGAGGTATTCCGGTGTTCCACTCCAGACCTCCGCGCAGCAGATGCGCTCTCCGTACCGGCGCGTACTCCAAGCAGACGCGCACCATCCAGACCTCCGAGCCTGACGCGCTCTTCACTCCTGACGCGCATCCAGACGCGCATCCAGACGCACTCCAGACGCACCATCCAGACCTCCGAGCCTGACGCGCTCTTCACTCCTGACGCGCATCCAGACGCGCATCCAGACGCACTCCAGACGCTCATCCAGACCTCCGAGCCTGACGCGCTCTTCACTCCAGACGCGCATCCAGACGCGCATCCTGACGCACTCTAGTCGCGCACCACTCAGACCTCCGCTTGGACAACCCGTTCCCGGTAACGGCGCTGGACAACCCGTTCCCCGTAGCGACGTGCTCCCCCTGTTTTGATCCTGCTCTCTTTACGCACAGCGCCTGGGTGAGTTTGCAAGACTGTCTTTTTGACCCTATCATTTTTCGTGTGTGTTAAACACTGAAGAGATCCTGCTTTTTGTTCTGACTGTCACTCACCCTGTGCCTGCTTTTTGGATTGTTCATTTGGGATAATATTTGCTTGAACTTTGCTCACTGTGTGTATTCACACCGAAGATATTATCACCTGGATTATTATTGGGACATCGCTTACTGTGTGTATTCACACCGAAGATATTATCACTTGGATTATAATTGGGACTTCGCTCACTGTGTGTATTTGCACCGAAGATTCTATCACGTGGATTGTTGTCGGGACATTACTCACAGTGTGTATTTACACCGAAGATTCAGTCACTTGGATTACTCTGTTTTGGGACAAGTCACTTCTCCTGTCACCTGCTCTGTTCCCAACTGTACTCTGAGCTAACCCGCTCTCTCTCTCCCTCTCTGTCCCGTTACCACCTCGGAGAGCTGCCGAGAGGATTCTGCAGAGCGGCTCTGACGTCACTGTCTGATTCCTCAGACGAACCTTCCCGGGAGAAGCTGCAGAGCAGCAACATTCTTCTAATGCTTGTATCCCAGTCTTTGTCTGTTTTCCATTCTCTAGTCCTCCTAGTCCTCCCTGTCCAGTCCTTCTAGCCCTCCTAGTCCTCCCTGTCCCCAGCCCGCCTCCGCGGGCCTCTGTCCCTGTTTCCCCTCTCTAGTCCTCCCTGTCCAGTCCGTCCAGTCCGTCTAGTCCTCCTAGTCCTCCCTGTCCAGTCCTTCCAATCCTCCTAGTCATCCTAGTCCTCCCTGTCTAGTCCTTCCAGTCCTCCCTCTCCCCAGCCCGCCTCCGCGAGCCTCTGTCCCTGTTTCCCCTCTCTAGTCCTCCTAGCCCTCCCTGTCCAGTCCTCCTAGTCCTCCTAGTCATCCCGTCCAGTCCTCCTAGTCCTCCCTGTTCCTGCCCTTGTCCCTTGCCCTGTCCTGTTCCCTTAGCCTTCCCCTTAGCCAGCTCGCCTCCTAGAGGCACTGTGCCCTTTTCCCATTTCTTGTTTTCCAGTAATTTGTGTTCTCCCTTAAAGGGACAGTGCCGTTTTCTGTGTGTTTCAATAAATGCCCAGTTCTTGGCTTACTCTCATACCTGTCTTGTGTTGTGCGATTGGGGTCGGTTACAAACCATAACAGTACGACCCGACCAATCGACGACCCCAGCCAGCACAGACGGTGTATGTTGAGTTTGCCTTTTTTTTTTGTTCCCTCTAGTTTCCCTGTTAGTTCCCCTGTTAGCTCCCCTGTTTAGCCTGTTAGTCTTTCCTGTTAGCCCTGTTAGCTTCCCTGTTAGCCCTGTTAGCTCCCCTGTTAGCTTGTTAGTCTCCCCTGTTAGCTCCCCTGTTAGCCTGTTGACTCCCCTGTTTGCTTCCCTGTTAGCCTCGTTAGCTCCCCTGCAGCTTGTTAGGCCTCTTCTACCAGCATGGCCCCAGTCTGCTAGCTTTGCCCCGGCTGCTAGCACAGCCTCTATGTTAATGCAGCCCTTGCTGCTGGCATAGGCCCTGTAGCTAGCCATGCCCAGGCAGATAACCCAGTCCCTCTGCATGGCCCCAGTTTGCTAGCTTAGCCCCGGCTGTTAGCACAGCCTCTATGTTAATGCAGCCCTTGCAGCTGGCATAGGCCCTGTAGCTAGCCATGCCCAGGCAGCTAACCCGGTCCCTCTGCATGGCCTCCACTTTTTGTGTAGCTTTCCCACTGCTAGGACTGCCCTTTCAGCTAGCAAGGTCAGTTTTCTCCCACTGCTAGGACTGCCCTTTCAGCTAGCAAGGTCAGTTTTTTCCCACTGCTAGGACTGCCCTTTCAGCTAGCAAGGTCAGTTTTCCCACTGCTAGGACTGCCCTTTCAGCTAGCAAGGTCAGTTTTTCCCACTGCTAGGACTGCCCTTTCAGCTAGCCAGGTCAGTTTTTTCCCACTGCTAGGACTGCCTCTTCAGCTAGCAAGGTCAGTTTTCCCACTGCTAGGACTGCCCTTTCAGCTAGCAAGGTCAGTTTTCTCCCACTGCTAGGACTGCCCTTTCAGCTAGCAAGGTCAGTTTTTCCCACTGCTAGGACTGCCCTTTCAGCTAGCAAGGTCAGTTTTTTCCCACTGCTAGGACTGCCTTTTCAGCTAGCAAGGTCAGTTTTCCCACTGCTAGGACTGCCCTTTCAGCTAGCAAGGTCAGTTTTTTCCCACTGCTAGGACTGCCCTTTCAGCTAGCAAGGTCAGTTTTTCCCACTGCTAGGACTGCCCTTTCAGCTAGCAAGGTCAGTTTTCTCCCACTGCTAGGACTGCCCTTTCAGCTAGCAAGGTCAGTTTTCCCACTACTAGGACTGCCCTTTCAGCTAGCAAGGTCAGTTTTTCTCCCACTGCTAGGACTGCCCCTTCAGCTAGCAAGGTCAGTTTTCTCCCACTGCTAGGACTGCCCCTTCAGCTAGCAAGGTCAGTTTGCTCCCACTGCTAGGACTGCCCCTTCAGCTAGCAAGGTCAGTTTTCTCTCTCAGCTAGGACTGTCCTTCCAGCTAGCTTGTTCTCTCATGCTGGTCCAGCCCTGTCTGCCAGTCTAGCTCCGGCAGCTAGTGCAGCCTCTATGTTAATGTAGCAGTACAGCTAGCATAGGCCCTGTAGCTACCAGTGCCCTGGCAGCTACCCTTTCCCTCTGCTAGCCCCTTCCCTGTTCCCCTCTCCAGTGCCCCTGTTCCAGCCCTGTCTGCTAGCCTAGCTCCGGCAGCTAGCGCAGCCTCTTTGTTAATGTAGCAGTACAGCTAGCATATGCCCTGTAGCTATCAGTGCCCTGGCAGCTACCCTTTCCCTCTGCTAGCCCCTTCCCTGTTCCCCTCTCCAGTGCCCCTGTTCCAGCCCTGTCTGCTAGCCTAGCTCCGGCAGCTAGCGCAGCCTCTATGTTAATGTAGCGGTACAGCTAGCATAGGCCCTGTGGCTATCAGTGCCCTGGCTGTTACCCCTCAGCTCCTCTAGTTACCCCTCAGCTCCTCTAGTTACCCCTCGGCTCCTCTAGTTACCCCTCAGCTCCTCTAGTTACCCCTCTGCTCCTCTAGTTACCCCTCTGCTCCTCTAGTTACCCCTCAGCTCCTCTAGTTACCCCTCAGCTACCATGGTGACCCCTCTGCTCCTCTGGTTACCCCTCAGCTCCTCTAGTTGCCCCTCGGCTTCCCTAGTTACCCCTCAGCTGCCCTGTTCCTTTGCTAGCCCCACTTTTGTTGTAGCTTCCCCTGCTAGCATGGCCCAGTACTTTTTGTTTTGTTGCCTTGTTTTTTCCCCTGCCCATCTGTCTGTGTTTTTGGGTCGCCCGGTGGCTCCCGTGGAGGGGGGAGTACTGTGAGGTTCTCCTCTCCCTGGACCTTTAATTCCTGTTCCCTGTACTTTAATTCCCTGTCTCCTCACTTCACTAGCCCCCACCCTCGCGTTCGTTTGCTCTTCAGCAGCCACACCCTTGGACTACCTGTCATTATGTGTTTGATTGGTCTGGTGCCGAACACACACTTCTAGTTTCAAGTATCAATTACCTTCACGCACCTGACGTGTATTCTAATTAGTTCCCCTTTGGGCTTTAAGTACCTCGCTCTTCCCCTCTGGCCTTGTCGGGTCGTTCCGTATCTTATCTCTATCACCTAACTCCTTCGGGAGGTTCTCTGTCTATAGGCTCCTACGGGAGTTCTGTTTCTGTCTGTATGCTGTTTATCTCCGGCGTGAGACGAGGTGCAAGCTTTGGCCACCTGTCGCCGTTGCCTGGAGGGAGATATTGTACTGCACTCTCTAATTCTCTAAGGGAGGTATTCCAGTGTTCCACCCCAGACCTCCGCGCCAGATGCGCTCAAGCCTTCGCCACCTGTCGCCGTTTGCCTGGAAGGAGACACCGTACTGCGCTCTCTAAACCTCTACGGGAGGTATTCCGGTGTTCCACTCCAGACCTCCGCGCAGCAGATGCGCTCTCCGTACCGGCGCGTACTCCAAGCAGACGCGCACCATCCAGACCTCCGAGCCTGACGCGCTCTTCACTCCTGACGCGCATCCAGACGCGCATCCAGACGCACTCCAGACGCACCATCCAGACCTCCGAGCCTGACGCGCTCTTCACTCCTGACGCGCATCCAGACGCGCATCCAGACGCACTCCAGACGCTCATCCAGACCTCCGAGCCTGACGCGCTCTTCACTCCAGACGCGCATCCAGACGCGCATCCTGACGCACTCTAGTCGCGCACCACTCAGACCTCCGCTTGGACAACCCGTTCCCGGTAACGACGCTGGACAACCCGTTCCCCGTAGCGACGCGCTCCCCCTGTTTTGATCCTGCTCTCTTTACGCACAGCGCCTGGGTGAGTTTGCAAGACTGTCTTTTTGACCCTATCATTTTTCGTGTGTGTTAAACACTGAAGAGATCCTGCTTTTTGTTCTGACTGTCACTCACCCTGTGCCTGCTTTTTGGATTGTTCATTTGGGATAATATTTGCTTGAACTTTGCTCACTGTGTGTATTCACACCGAAGATATTATCACCTGGATTATTATTGGGACATCGCTTACTGTGTGTATTCACACCGAAGATATTATCACTTGGATTATAATTGGGACTTCGCTCACTGTGTGTATTTGCACCGAAGATTCTATCACGTGGATTGTTGTCGGGACATTACTCACAGTGTGTATTTACACCGAAGATTCAGTCACTTGGATTACTCTGTTTTGGGACAAGTCACTTCTCCTGTCACCTGCTCTGTTCCCAACTGTACTCTGAGCTAACCCGCTCTCTCTCTCCCTCTCTGTCCCGTTACCACCTCGGAGAGCTGCCGAGAGGATTCTGCAGAGCGGCTCTGACGTCACTGTCTGATTCCTCAGACGAACCTTCCCGGGAGAAGCTGCAGAGCAGCAACATTCTTCTAATGCTTGTATCCCAGTCTTTGTCTGTTTTCCATTCTCTAGTCCTCCTAGTCCTCCCTGTCCAGTCCTTCTAGCCCTCCTAGTCCTCCCTGTCCCCAGCC
>NC_140165.1:224993091-225053091 GCF_963971535.1 Notolepis coatsorum
AAAGCGCAGGTAGACTAGGTGTCTGGGTGTTGGCTATCTGAATGCATCTCCCCCTTCATTCTGTGTGACGGCAGTGGAGGTGAATACTAATGTGGCTCGGAATTCGCGATGGGGGTCTACCTGCTTATGATTGAATCAAGCGTCTGCCGTGCTGCGCGCCAGCTTTCCAATTGCTCTCGCGCGCGCACATTCACACAAATAGAGAGCAAGAAGAGCGTGTATGATAGAAAGATTGCACTTGCGTATATGCGCTTGTGTGTGTGTGTGTGTGTGTGTGTGTGTGTGTGTATAACTGCGCGCTCGATTGGGTGTGAGCGCACCACAAGGTTCATCACCAAACCTCCCTTGCTGTGCACTAGGAGTCATGCACACACAAACTTCAAGTAAACACAGGTTGTCTGATTATTTTAAGTTTGCTTTTGTGTTTGTGTGTAAAACAATTTCTTTAATTGAATTAACTTAAACTAAAAGTAAATACAAACTAAATTAACAATGTAACTTACATTGTTAATTTAGTTTGTATTTACTTTTCTAGTTTAAGTTGATCCAATTAAAGAAATTGTAACTACTATTACATTTAAAACATTGTTTGTTTTTCAACCATATCTGTTGACAATATAATTTCTTTATATATTGAAGGCTACATCCTGCTACCTTTTTCAGCTTCTCTATTTCAAAAAATTAAATAAAAATCTGTTCTGTGCGCATGCTCGTACCCGCGCGTGCGCGCGCGTGCACGTGGCGTGGCGTGTTACCAGTTCCCATATTACGACTGCACCACTGCATGTAAGATGGGCAGGGGCGGACCTAGCACATTTGGCGCCCTAGGCAAGTGCACACTAAAGAATTAAAACAAACAACTTAGCTAACAATCAATAATAATAATAATAACAATAACAAACAATAAAAAAAAAATTACAAATTCACTTTGTCTAAAGAACTATTTACATTCCACTCCCTATCATCACACTTCAAGGTTAGCCTGTAGCTCCTACTGGTTTCCATTTACAGTGCAATCCTTCTGGCCTTCCTCGCTGCAAAGTCATCAATCACATCAAATTTTCCAACTCCTGAGCCAGCTCCTTCCTATCTAAATCAGATTGCCCTCCATGGTTTAAGGTGTGTACAAGTGCCTCTGCTTGCTTCATCAGCTCTTGGTGTGGCAGGTCTTCGAAGTTGTACAAAATTGCATACCTTTCAGCTTGGCACGTTTCTCGTCTTCTTCTTTTCTTCTCTTTTTATACTAGATGGCCGGATGGCTTTTGCCTCTTCATAGTTCTCTAACGTTAGTCTTTCTTTCCTCAACGCTCAATTCTATAAACACTTGACCGATACCCATCAATGCACAGTGCTCTAGCATGTTCTGACTGTGAACACCTAAAGCTGAGGCTCAGACCGACCGACCGTTTTAGATTTTTGGCTCATTTTCCCTTATGTTAGAAATTTTTGTATGTAAAAATAATGGTTGCAGATATAGAGGGGGGCGCCAAAACTGCGCTGAGCAAAAAAAATGTAAATGTCAAATAAATAAAAAAATTCAAAAAAAAAAAATTGCTCCCCTCCAGGTGGGGCTCTAGGCAACCGCCTATATCGCCTGTAGGAAGCTCCGCCCCTGAAGATGGGCGACACACAGGAACACACACACACATACTGGGTCGCAGTTGCAATGCCTCTTGCTTGACCCATCCCGTTGTCCTTCCCCCCAAGGGCAGCCGGGAGCAGACATCGGCTGTGGCGTGGGCCGAGCCCCGGCGACTAATCCAAGTGCTCCTGTCCGTCTTCGTCAGGGACGCGACAGCGTTAGTGATCTGTTTTGCATGTTTTTCCATTGATTTGATCTATTTTTGGGGGGGAATCCCCCACACACAGAAAGGCCGGGAGATACCCATGCTGGGTACCTGGCAACCCGGCAACCTGGTCCCCAAGCGGGAATTGAACCCGCTTCTTGCTGTGAGGCGTTAATCATTACACCACTGTGACGCCAAGAAGATAGATACCAATGTCCTCTCTGTGCGCCTGCAAGCTAGCCTAGTATAGCACAAGTGAATGGAAGCAGATACCCTTTTAGCTGTTGGCTACAAACACCTCTCACAGCATTTTAAGCTAGACTATAGTGGTCCATATCCACTTCCATTAATTTGTGCTAAGCTACAGTAGGCTAGCTATCTACTGAACACACAGATCTTTCTTCTTGTCTGGCTCTGGAGAAGACGGTAGGCCTAAGCGTGTTTCCCAAAATGTTGGCGTGTTACTATAAACACTGACTTTGTTGAGTGGGGCTCACACAGTCACTGCCCCATTCATTGTCTATGGAGCAGCCACATGTTTTACATCCAGTACGTCCCTCTCTGACTAATACCCCCCCCCCCCCCAAAAGGTTAAAAATAAAATAAAATAAAAATTATATATATATATATATATATATATATATATATATATATATATATATATATATTTTTTTTTTATACAGTCAACATATTCTTAAATAATAGCGCTGCCCGAGGCGGGGCATGATACAGTCAACATATAGCAAAAGAGAGAGCGAGAGAGAGCTCCCGTTCTACAGTCAATATACAGTGTACAGAGAGAGAGAGAGAGAGAGAGAGAGAGAGAGACACATTGGAAAGAAATTGAAATGCTATTTGGCCCTAAACAGAGAGTACACAGTGGCAGAATACCTGAGCACTGTGACTGAAGATCCTTGACTATGTACAGACTCAGCGAGCACAGCCTAGCCATCGAGAAAGGCCGCCATAGGCAGACTGTGTGTGTTAGAAAGAGAGAGAGAGAGAGAGAGAGAGAGAGAGAGAGAGAGAGAGAGAACATGTGTGTTTGTCATGTGTGTGTGTGTTAGAGAGAGAGCATGTATGAGAGATCCAAAAGGACAAAGATCAACACTTAAATCCAAGAGAGAGAGAGAGAGAGAGAGAGAGAGAGAGAGAGAGAGAGAGAGAGAGAGAGACACATTGGAAAGAAATTGAAATGCTATTTGGCCCTAAACAGAGAGTACACATTGGCAGAATACCTGAGCACTGTGACTGAAGATCCTTGACTATACAGACTCAGCGAGCACAGCCTAGCCATCGAGAAAGGCCGCCATAGGCAGACTGTGTGTGTTAGAAAGAGAGAGAGAGAGAGAGAGCATGTGTGTTAGAGAGAGAGCATGTATGAGAGAGAGAGAGAGAGAGCATGTGTGTGTGTGTTCGAGAGAGAGCATGTATGAGAGATCCAAAAGGACAAAGATCAACACTTAAATCCAAAGAGAAGAGGGTCTATACCAGAGAAACCAAAGCAGCAAGGAGCCAATGGCCGACATCAGCTAAATAGGCTAGCCAGGTACTGTGACACCAGGCCACACACAGCTTTGGCCAACGGCCCAACGCTACCCAAGCTACACAAACGACCAAGACATTCACACACAGCACATGTCGTATCTCCAAATGTTGTGAAGTAGCATATGTTTTGCCTGGAAAAAAACATCGTTATTAACAAAACATTCGGGAGGGGAAGGAAGGAAGAGTGGGGTAATGTCATGACATTTTCATTAATCTTACCTGCACCAAGGAACGCAGGGCGAAAGGCCGCAACACAGGTCTCCACGTTGACGAAAGGCCTCTCGCTGTCGGGACAAAAATAAGCTGCTGCCAGAGCCTTGTCATGGTGCAGGCCCGACTACATCTTCTGTCAAAGATGATGTCGTAGTCAGAGTGCCAGAACCCCCTGCTATTCTCACGGCTAATGTCAATGGTCGTAGCACAAGCTAACAGCTAACTCAAGGCTAACTGATAGCATCAAACGAACGTTCCCAGCCGAGCGCAGCCGGCAGTTAACGTCGAAGCTAAACAGCTAACTGGCTAACAGTTAGCTCAACCAGGCTATCGCTAACCATTAGCTAACGCAGAAGCAAGCTATGCGGCTACATACAGCCAGGTGCTGACACCAGGCACACACCGTTAGCTACTAGTAGTACTACAATAGCTAGTCGGCCAGTTTAGCTCCAGAGAGTGAGAGAGAGAGAGAGAGAGAGCGATGTCCACGGCGGGAATAGAATAGAGTTAATAGAATAGGTTAAAAACTCACCAAACGTCCAAGAGGATGGAGACAACCGCGTGGAGTTGACGAAGTTCATCTGCCAAACGACCATCCTCTTCATCTTGGCTGCAGGTTAGCTAACGCTAGATAGCCTTTAGCTAAGCTAGCTACTAGCCGACATCATCATGGGCCATGGCTATATCCCGACTGCATCATGACAAGGCTCCGGCCATTTGTCCCGCCTTTCGTCAACGTTCCTTGGTGACTGACCGACTGATAATGACCGACCTTGGCTGGCATAACTAAGCATAATAGTCAAAAGCTGCACGTGCGAAATATTCAAACGCAGCTGACTCTTCTTCTTCTTCTTCTTCGTTTAAGTTTCCGGCGGCGTACTATGATGTAAGTAACCACTCCCTTCGTTGAAACCAATAGTATGTCTGCTGCAGAGCACCAGAGCTCCAATAGTGACCCAGGTGCAGACCCAGGAACAAGTCAGACACATTCTACAAACGTGTCTAATGTGAAATATATAAGCATATAAGCAAAACTAGATTTTAGGTATGTGATGAAAAAGGGCCTCGCGGGAAGGGGGGCCTCGCAAAGAAAAAAAAAAGAAATAAATAATAATAAATAAAAAATATATTTTTTTTATTTTTTTTTATTTTTTATTTTGCGAGGCCCCCCTTCCCGCGAGGCCCTGTGCGACCGCACTGCTCGCACACACCCTGAGGCGGCCCTGCACACACACACACAGGCATGAAAACGGGCGTGCACGCACACACACTTGACACGTGTATTACTGAGGACGCAGGAGAGTGCAGTGTCAAGTCGGATGAGCGGTTCTCAAGAGCGCTGCAAACAGCACTTCCGAGGGGCCAAGCGATCGGCTATGCTCCGAATGGCCACGGCCCCCCCCCCACCCACCCCCCCAAAAACAACACTGCAAGCATCATTAGCGGAATGCGAGAGCCATCGGCCCGTTCCGAATGACCACGTATTCCCAACAGCCACGCACTCTGAACGGGCACTGCATTAGTAGCACAAATCACTCTACAATCATCAGTAAAAGTTTTGCACCAACGCTTCTCTTTGTCACTCGATCTCTTTCTCTCTCTCTTTCTCTGTCTCTCTCTCCCCCCCCCACACACACACACCTTCTCGGCAGACACTGACCTGATTACTGCTGTGAACACACTGTCACAACCTTCCCCCCGAACTATGAATCACTAAAGACACTTTTAACTGCTGCTGTGACCCACTGTCACCTCCATTCACATGTAAATACTGATCGGAACGTGCAATGTAACTCACTGTGCCTTGTATATATATTTGTATCTATTTTACCTTATTTTCTAGCACTCGCTTGTATTTAAATATGTTTAAGTTAAGTATTGTGTGATTTTGTGTGAAGGGTGGACTAGCAAAGTAAGATTTTCATTGTATGGCAAACTGTCTGTTTAACTGTGCATATAAAAGCATTTACATCATCCTAACATCTTCCCTTTTCTCTCATTCCCTCTCTCTCTTACAATCTGTCTCTCTCTTTATGTATTGCTCTCTCACAACCGTACACCTCTCTCTCTCTCTCTCTCTCTCTCTCTCTCTCTCTCTCTCTCTCTCTCTCTCTCTCTCTCTCTCTCTCTCTCTCTCTCTCTCTCTCTGTGAGGTTTCTGTCCTTGCTCTCTCACTCGTTCTGTTCCTTTAACCACCCTCGCTCTGTTTTCATTTGTTTTTCTGTTAAAGGGGCTATGCGTTATAAATGTCATTTTTCAGTCTCTAGCATTGTATTATAGTAATAGGAGTTCGTATCAATGTGTTTTTGGGCCTAAATACTATATTGACGAATTCCTCAGCTACAGCCCATCCCCTGTTTGCCTCTAGTAAATCAGGTCATGTTGATTTGACGAGCTGGGCAACGTCACAGGGCGCTGTTTATAGCGCAAGGTGATGTGATTGGCTGTGTGGTTTTACCTAATGCCCGCCTCCATTCTTGGTACCTGGAGCCGATACAACCTGGAAACAGAAATTGCCATCACTCGCCTCAATTTCACGATGAGCAGCAAACCCCGCAGATGTAATGTTCCTGGTTGTAGAGCTACCGATTTTCCGATGACTAATGACGAAATGCTGCCGGCGATCACATGGCCTGACGGTAGGATACTATTCCCCCAAATTACAGCTGGATTGGACATTGTTTTAAAACCTAACGTGATCGATCACTGACATTGGCTACCTGAACGCACACTGTATTGCTAATCAATAATACTAATCGGCGTTCCCCGCCGCCCCCATTTCATCCATAGATGCTCTGTAATAGTCCGGATGCTACGCAGTTTGTTTTATTTCATTTGTATATATACAGCAGAAATGGCGTTTGATATAACGGCGCCAACGTTTAGCCTTTTATCTAGCTCCCGGGAAAAAAGACGAGACGAAAAGTGCGATAAACCATATATTCACGACGCTATAAAATGACAACCAACCGATGGATTTTTATTTTCTTTAAGCCATTATGAAGGCACGGTTTATGCACTCAAGTGACAATGAGAATGGACAGATAGCAATACTATAAATTATATATATAGCTCTTAGAAAGTACATCGGTTTGTAAACAAACCTCTGTCCTCTGGCCTATAAATCGGCGCAAGACTGGTCGCCAATGTTTTCGACGGGCCGCGCGCGACAGAAGTACACAACTATTATATAACAGTAAGTAACTAATAGTGTAATTAATCAACTTACCAATCGGAAACGATGTAACGTAAGCCTCGATCGCTGTTGTTTGGGGGTTAGTGTCAGTACAATCTAACGTTAGTGAGTGTGTGTTTTCGACGGGCCGCGCGCGACAGAAGTACACAACTATTATATAACAGTAAGTAACTAATAGTGCAATTAATCAACTTACCAATCGGAAACGATGTAATGTAAGCCTCGCTGTAGCAAATCGCCTTCTTCTTCTTCTTCGGGATCAAACTGTGGGTCGCTCTCTGGATCCCAAACATAATGTACATCCATGTTGTATTAGTTAGTAAAATCGGTATATGTTTTTGCGTGTCGAAATAAAAACCTGAAACCTAAGACCTCAGACCTCTACCTGGATGGAATGACGGGGAGATGGGCGGAGCTATTTGGTGGGTGGCTGTCACTCAAAGTGTGGGTAGAGCCAAGCCAATAATAGCCTGATTTCATGAGGCTGAAAAATGCTGGTTTTGAGTACAAGATTAGAAATATAAAACAATGATTATTTTTGGAATAAAAATTACACATGTGTTACATAGACTCACAGGAAGTGTGTAAAGTTGCCCAAATAGTGCTAGGAATAGCACTGCATGACACCTTTAATTATTTCAATTCCCTCATTCACACGCTTCTCCCCAGTGACGTCATCAGAGACGTCGCTGATTGGTTCTCTCAGGACCGCACGCTTTTCAATCACATTCCCCAGCTGTCACTGCCTTTCAATCAATCGATCCCTTATTATTTATACCCCGTTTCTCCACTCTAAGTTTGTTGGATCGTCTTGATTTTTCTCTGGTTGCATTTCCCCGTGTTGCTGCTGCTGCTGCTTTTTGCTCCTTGTGCTATCTCCAGGAATTTCCAAGAAGCCTTCCCTTGGACACCTGTTCCCGTGGCGCGCCCTCGCTCCGCTGTTTGTTCCAGCACCATTACGCATTACGTCTGGGTGAGTTTTTATTGACTGTCTTGATCTATTCCGTTTTTCGTGTGTAACTATTACACTGAAGACTACCACCTTTTGTCAGACAGTCACTCACCCAGCTTTTCTATTTTTGCTTGTTCCCTTATGGGATAATATTTTTGGGACCTTCCATCTCCCTCTGTGTGTTGCTCACACCGAAGATATTATTTCACTATTGGATTGTTTTGGACTTCACTAACTGTGTATATTACACGAAGATATTCACTGGGACTGTGTTTGGATTTTTGCTAACGGTGTGTACATTACACGAAGATATTCACTGGGACTGTGTTTGGAGTTTGCTCACTGTGTGTATTACACGAAGAGATTCACTTGGGCTGTTTTGGAATTGTGCTCACTGTGTTTAAATTACACAAAGAATTGTTCACCCTGTTCTCCTGCTCGTTCAAACTGCACTGTGTTGACTCGTTCCCTCTCTCCCTCTCTCGGTCTCGCAACACATCTGAGATTCTGCCGAGAGAATTCTGCAGAGCGGTTCAGACGTCAACACCTGCTATCCCCAAGACTACCATCACGGGAGAAGCTGCAGAGCAGCAGATCTTTGCCCCTTGTCCTATGTACCTGTCTTGTTGACTTGCCTTTCCTGTACTCTTTATATTTAGTATCAAATAAACAAGCCCTCGTATTTGGCAACTCTGAATTCCTACTCTCTTGTGTCGTGCGTTTGGGGTCAGTATCAAACCATAACACTCTCTCCCTCTCTCAAGTTCAAGTTCAAGTTCTTTAATAGTTGTCATACAGAAGTACAGAATACTTTCATACAAAATGCTTCTTACTGTTACGCTCCAGAGACTGTGCTAGACAAGATAGTATCAAATAACATAATAACATAATATAGCATGAATTTAGAAGAAGAATGAGGTCACAGTTGTTCGGTATAGACATATGTACAATGTTCTGAGTTACCATATAATATACAATACACAATACTATGCAGTGTACTAATGTACAGTACTATCTAGTGCAAAGCAGAAATGGGATGAGGTACAATTTTAGGTACAATTTACAGTAAGGTGTACGAGTTGTAGTGCAATCCTTCATCCATAAATATAAAGTGTGGGGAGTGGGTGCTACAGTGTGTTTGTTTAAAGTGGGTGTGTGCTATAAAGTGTGTGTAGTGGGTGCTACAGTGTGTTTGTTTAAAGTGAGTGTGTGCGTGTGGATGTGTGTGCTATGTGTGTTTGGTGGTTGTTGTTGTGTAGTGTTCATTCATTGTTCGTTTAGCAGCCTGATGGCCTGGGGATAGAAGCTACTTCTGAGTCTTTCTGTGCTCGCCTTGAGACTCCTGTGTCGCTTGCCTGACGGCAGCAGTTCAAAGAGGCAGTTGTTCGGGTGGCTCGAGTCCTTAATAATTCTCTTAGCCTTCCCCTTGCAACGCTTGTTGTAAATGTTCTGGAGAGTGGGGAGCCCCCCTCCAATTGTGCGTTCGGCTGAACGTGTCACTCTTTGTAGTCTGCTTTGGTCTTTTGCAGTGCTATTCCCAAACCAGGAGGTGATGTTGCCGGTCAAGATGCTCTCTATTGTACATGAGTAGAAGTTCTTAAGGATCTTCTGGCTGACTTGGAACTTCCTTAGGCGCCTGAGGAAGTAGAGGCGTTGTCGTGCCTTCTTCACCACACTGTTAATGTGTATGGTCCATTTCAAGTCCTCGGATATGTGGGCTCCGAGGTACTTGAAGCTGTTGACTCTCTCAACCGGTGCCCCGTCGATGCTGAGGGGGCTGTAGTCCTTGACCCCCGACCTCCTGAAGTCCACAATCATCTCCTTTGTTTTGCTGACGTTCAGGGAGAGGCTGTTTTCCTGGCACCATCCCGCCAGGACCTTGACCTCTTCCAGGTAGGCCCTCTCGTCGTTGGCAGAGATCAGGCCCACCACCACTGTGTCGTCAGCAAATTTGACGATTGTATTGCTACTCCGCTGAGCCACACAGTCGTGTGTGTACAGGGAGTAGAGGAGGGGACTCAGAACACAGCCCTGGGGGGCCCCTATGTTGAGGGTGATGGATGAGGAGGTGCAGTTGCCTGCTCTCACCACCTGGGGTCTGCCAGTCAGGAAGTCCAAGACCCACTGGCAGAGGTCATAGCCCAAGCCCAGGTCCCTGAGCTTGGCTATGAGTATGGAGGGGACTATGGTATTGAATGCCGAGCTGTAGTCGATGAATAGCATTCTCACATAGTTCCCCTGCCTCTTGTCCAGGTGTGATGCTGCTGTGTGCAGCACATGGGATATGGCGTCCTCCGTGGACCTGTTGGGGCGGTATGCAAATTGCAGGGGGTCCATGTTGATGGGGAGGGAGGAGCAGATGTAGCCCTTTACTAGCTTCTCAAAGCACTTCATGGCTATGGAGGTGAGAGCTACAGGGCGGTAGTCGTTGAGGCAAGCAGGCTTGGATTTTTTGGGTACAGGGATAATAGTGGACTTCTTCAGGCAGGTGGGGATGACAGCCTGTTCTAAGGACAGGTTAAATATGTCAGTGAATACTGGGGCCAGTTGGTCGGCACAGACTTTTAGGACGCGGCCGGGGATGCCGTCCGGACCTGCTGCCTTCCTGATATTCACTTTTTTAAAGGTCCGCCTCACCTCATGCTCTGTTACCCTGAACACTGCGCCTCCATCAGCAGCCGACCCCCCCCCCCCCCCATTGCCGAGGCTTGTGAGCTGGTGTTGTTATTACCAGCATCAAACCTCGCATAGAAGGTATTGAGGTCGTTTGCTAAGGAGATGTCATTGTTCAGTTTGAGGGAGGCGCCTTTGTAGTCTGTCATCGTTTTGAGCCCCTGCCACATAGCTCTAGAGTCAGCTTGTTCAAACTGGAGTTCAATTTTATCCCTGTAGCGCCGTTTGGCCTCTGACACTGTCCTCCTTACGTTGTGTTGCGCCACCTTGTGGTCATTCATGTTGCCTGCCACTAGGCCGTCATTGTATGCTTTGGTGCGCTCTCTCAGGGCTTCACGGACGGATTTGTCTACCCAGGGTTTTTGATTTGGGTAAACTTTCATTTTGGTAGTGGGGATTGTTTCTTTCACCCTAGTACAGACATAGTCCAGCACTGTCTCCGTGTAGGCATTAATGTTATCTGTGTCGCGGAATATAATCCAGTCTGTGTTGTGGAACACTGACCGGATCGTATCCTCTGACGTCACATCCCATTTCTGCACCTCTCGCGAGACTACGGGAGTACTTTTAATTCTTTGTCTGTACTTTGGTGTAAGGAAAATGGATGCGTGATCTGACTTGCCAAAGCCACTATCAGAATGAGCCTTGTAGCCACCTTTAAATTGCGTGTAACAGTGATCTAGGATGTTACCGCCTCTGGTGTTGCAAGTCACATGCTGGTAGAAATCAGGCAATACCTTTCTCAGATTGGCGCTATTGAAATCTCCCAGTACTAAAATGGCGGCGTTAACGTTCGTCGCTTGTATATTATTTACCTCGTCGTGTAGTCTGGAGAGCGCGGCGTTGTTGTTGGCTTGCGGTGGAATATACACTCCGACCAGGACGATCGCCGTTAACTCCCTCGGGAGGAAGAAAGGACGACACTTGATGGTTATATATTCCAGTTCTGGGGAGCAGTAGTTGGATAATTCCTTCACATTCGTTGGATCACTCCAATTTTTGTTAAACATGAAGGCAATACCTCCACCACGTTGTTTACCGGACTCTGATTGTGTCCGATCCTTCCTATGGATAAAGAAGTGATCCGTTGGTTGAATCGCGTGATCTGGAACCTCCGGTGTTAGCCAAGTTTCGGTGAAGCAAAGGACATTGCAGTCCCTAACGTCTCTTTGATATTGAATCCTTGCTCGGATGTCATCCAGTTTATTGTCTATTGATTGTACATTGGCTAGCAATATACTGGGAAGTGGTGTACGGTGTCGTCTGGATCTCAGCCTGTTTCGGATCCCAGACCTTTTTCCTCGCCGTCTTTTCCTGGGGTCTAGGAACAAAGGATCCGGTCCTAGTCTCCGGAGGATTTCTTCCGGCCATTGATGTGGTTCGGAAAGTTGATCCAGCGAGTAATCCAGTTGGTAAGTTTCCCGTAATCCAATGTCAATGATTGACTGACGGTCATACACATATAATGCACCAACAGTTGGTGCAAATAAAACTCCTAATACTATAAAAATTAACAAAATAAAGCACAGTCTCGTCGGAGCGATCAGAAAGGCAGCCATCACAGCAGCGCCAGGTCTCTACCTCTCTCTCTCTCTCTCTCTCTCTCTCTCTCTCTCACACACACCTGTCTCCCCCTGTCCTGTATACTGTAGCTCTACCAGTTCATCAGTCTAAAGTGTACAGTAGATGGATCTTGACCCTGTACTACTCCCCCGGTACAGACGCAGCGGTCAAAAATCAAACCAATTATGCTGCTTGTCTGCTGCTTGTCTGCTGCTTGTTGCTGCTTGTTGCTGCTTGTGTGCCACTTAAGCCTAGCACTCAGGTGTTAATTTTCGGGGGCTGGTGGCTGGGTGAACAAAGGGAGGGTACTTAACTTAAGTGCTTCCCCAGGGAGGGGGTCGGGGGCTACTGCCCTCAGACCCCCAAGATAATTTATATATGGGCAGTCTGACTTGGGGTAGGCCTACTGACCATATATTAGTGTTGCAATGCATGATAAGTAAACAGTGAAAAAAGCTAAGAAATCGGATGGGGCTGGGACATTTGGGACAAATTTAAGATGAAAATCTCCCGAGCCTGTGGGAGGCAGTGGAGGTGTGAAATCTGGCCCGGTCCAGAACAATAGGAGTCACAAAATCATTTTGGAGTGGAGTGGTGGAGGAGTGGTAGAGGCGCAGGAGAGGTTTGATTTCTCAGTGCTGGATCTGTACCTGTAGGAGCCATCGTAGTGATATACACCTCAAGGTGACCTGAATGCCATCCTGAATGCCACCCAGAATTCTCAGCAACTTCTATAGAAGTACGGTGTCCTTACCAGCTCAATCACGGTCTGGTATGGAAACTGCACTGCTAAGGAGAGGAAGGCACTCCAGCGAGTGATTAAAACTGCTCAGTACATCTCTGGAGCAGCCTTCCCCTCACTACAGGACATTTACTCTACCAGGGCCACCAGGAGAGCTCACAACATAATTAAGGACAGCACACACCCCAACACAGACTCTTCAACCTCCTGCCATCAGGCAGGCGATATAGGAGTCTGAGAGCCAGAACTACGAGACTGACAAACAGTTTCTACCCACAGGCCATCAGACCTTTGAATGCCTAGCCCCCCCCCCACACACACACCTTCTCGGCAGACACTGACCTGATTACTGCTGTGAACACACTGTCACAACCTTCCCCCCGAACTATGAATCACTAAAGACACTTTTAACTGCTGCTGTGACCCACTGTCACCTCCATTCACATGTAAATACTGATCGGAACGTGCAATGTAACTCACTGTGCCTTGTATATATATTTGTATCTATTTTACCTTATTTTCTAGCACTCGCTTGTATTTAAATATGTTTAAGTTAAGTATTGTGTGATTTTGTGTGAAGGGTGGACTAGCAAAGTAAGATTTTCATTGTATGGCAAACTGTCTGTTTAACTGTGCATATGACAATAAACAATCTTGAATCTTGAATCTTGAATGGAAAAGCATTTACATCATCCTAACATCTTCCCTTTTCTCTCATTCCCTCTCTCTCTTACAATCTGTCTCTCTCTTTATGTATTGCTCTCTCACAACCGTACACCTCTCCCTCTCTCTCTCTCTCTCTCTCTCTCTCTCTCTCTCTCTCTCTCTCTCTCTCTCTCTCTCTCTCTCTCTCTCTCTCTCTCTCTCTCTCTCTCTCTCTCTCTCTCTCTCTCTCTCTATTTCTCTCTCTCTTCCTTTTATTATCCCCTTCTCTCTCCCTCCCTCCCCCTCTTTCTCCCATGATCTGCCTCTCAATCTCTCTATCTCTTTCACTCCTCACTCCCTCCAACTCCACCTTCAGTCTCGTTCCTCTCATCTTTCTCTCTCCTGCTCTTGTCTTTTTTTCCTAGTTTAAAGCACATTGTGTTAACCCCCCCCCCTTCCATACCCCCCCTTCCTCACAGTGGAGGCCTGTGGAGAGGGAAGAAAGAATGAAGGGAGGAGGAGGAGAAGAAGAAGAAGAAGGAGGAGGAGGAGGAGGAGGAGGAGGAGGAGGAGGAGGAGGAGGAGGAGGAGGAGGAGGAGGAGGAGGAGGTGTTGAGCGGAGAAGTGATTTGTCCTTCCAGGTAGTGGCTCCTTTGGGAGGTGTAATGGTGGATCGCTCTTAAAAGTGACTCCCATCTGTCATGGACGCTCAGACGGTCTCGTGTTCCACTCCACTGACCAGACTGCAGCTGCACGTGTGTGTGTGTGTGTGTGTGTGTGTGTGTGTGTGTGTGTGTGTGTGTGTGTGTGTGTGTGTGTGTGTGTGTGTGTGTGTGTGTGTGTGTGTGTGTGTGTGTGTGTGTGTGTGTGTGCGTGCGTGCGTGCGTGTGTGTGTGTGTGTGCATGCGTGCGTGTACGTGTACGTGCGTGAGAGAAAGATATAGCTATAGAGAGAGATAGGGAGAAGGAGGAAGAGAGTAGGTGTATGTATGCATGTGTGTGTGTGCGTGTGTGCGTGCGTGTACGTGTCCGTGCGTGAGAGAGATAGAGCTATAGAGAGAGATAGGGAGAAGGAGGAAGAGAGTAGGTGTGTGTATGTGTGTCTGTGTGTGTGTGTGTGAGTGTGTGTGTGTGTGTGTGTGTGTGTGTGTGTGTGTGTGTGTGTGTGTGTGTGTGTGTGTGTGTGTGTGTGTGTGTGTGTGTGTGTGTGTGTGTGTGTGTGTGTGTGTGTGTGTGGTGTCTCTCTCTCTCTCCTTATACCAGCTGAATGACTGGGGTGTAGGCAGGGTGCAGTGAGCTCTATTACAGTAAATAAATACAAAGAGCAGTATATGTCACTCCTGAGTGTCTCTCTCTCTTTTTCTTTCCCTCTGTCAAAGCTGCGTTAAGACCTAACAATAATATAACCAAAATCAATCAGCTGGAGTCTGTCTTTATTATAAGTACATGCACAGTCTACAATGCATGCAACATTTTGATGTCATCCAGGTCATATATACCTCCTATAACCGTAGTTAGTGATGCACAGGAGCCCCCCCCCCATGTTATATTATATCAGATGTCAATGTTATCTTATTTTGTATCAGATCACCTCTTGCATGCCTGCAATACATTACAATTGGATCAATGTTTGACAGGCTTACGAAGGACAGTTGCTGTTTTTTTGGGTAAACAAATGGGGTGGGGAGTCCCAAACCAATTTGGAGTCCCAAACCAATTTCCCTATCCCAAACTAATTTTCCTCTACCCAAAATATGGGAATACGATTACACGGAGGTCTCCCAGGATCCCTCCATTGTCTATTCAATAATGTGCCCCCTCGTTCCCAGTCCCTCAGTCCCCTGCCCCCGTCCGGGTAATTTCATTGTAATATTCATTGAAAACGGGTCTGAAAACAGGCCCACAGGAAGGGGAGGCGAGCATGTCCCACACATCAACACCTCTCAGAGGTCACCGTGACCTTTCATGAACGAGCCCACCAATAACAAGCACTGGAGCCAATGTTTTATCATATGAATTTGTGTTACATAATGACTTATGGTGATTGATCATATCTTATGCTGATAATGATAAATCCATGATATGTTTTAGAGATTAGAACATTACACTTATTAGCTCTTTCGTGATCCACGTGGCCCATACGATGTCACTGAACATGCGCACGCATACGCATACGCACACACACACACACACACACACACACACACACACACACACACACACACACACACACACACACACACACACACACACACACACACACACACACACACACACACACACACACACACACACACACACACACAATGACAATTAAATCCTGCCAAGTTCACACACAGCTCCCAGAAAAGCGCACAAGGAAACACACACATAATATTTCAACAGAATAAGGAGCTCACCAATCCCAAATGCTTGAGTTACTAACTGAGTTACTATTTATTACCTACAGTAGTTAGAATCATACTAATGTATTACAATATGATAGCATAACAGTCTATAATTATTAGTATGCACAACTTGGGAAATGTCCGAATAACCCTGTGGTGTGGGGATGGCTGGTTTAAACAGCTAATTAGACCTGGGAGCAGGGGTGGCAGTGCACATGTTGTGCACTGAGGTCAGGTCAGTGAGCACAGGTTAGATCCACCATCCCCCCCACACAGGGAGAGCTTATTCTGTCATGACAGCGTTCCATCTACTCTTGGCTTGTAACTCGTATTTTTGTCGCCTGTGTCCTCGTGTCGGAGAGCCACCTGAAGAAGCCACCTGGGCAGTGTGTGGCAGGCACAACTGCCATACCAGAGCCTGATGAGGGGCCTTCCGGCACGGGGAAAGGGACACAGAAGGGACGTCCAAAGACACGGTATTGTCAACAGACGGCCACCTCGTGGCGGGATCCAGCTTCAGGAGATCAACCCTTCTCCTCAGCGGTGGCAGCAGGCAGGGGAGACCAGCAGAGGAGAATAGAATAGAATAGAATAGAAATACTTTTATTATCCCGTGGGAAATTTGACACTGCAAATCGCTCAACATTTAAACATTTAGACAGAACAGGTCACGAATTAGAATAATAAAACGAATCAAATCAAGTTGCCTAGGATGAGAGTAGAGTAAAATAGAATAAAAATGGAATAAAATATACAGTAAATAAATACAGTAAAAATATACTGAGGTCTACAGTACTGTAGGTGTAATATTGCACAGTGCTGTTTAAAAAGTAAGAGTCCAGGAAGATAGTACCTGTCACTCTGTGCTCAGTGATGCAGTGGGGCACAGTGATGCATTGTATAGTCTGATGGCTGTTGGAATGAAGGACTTCCTGTGCCGTAACGCCGTTCAGTGCTGCATTTGGGTAGTGTGAGCCTAGCACTGGGCGGGGGGAGGGGGGAAGCAGTAGTTCAAGTTCAAGTTCAAGTTCAAGTTCTTTAATAGTTGTCATACAGAAGTACAGAATACTTTCATACAAAATGCTTCTTTCTGTTACGCTCCAGAGACTGTGCTAGACAAGATAGTATCAAATAACATAATAACATAATATAGCATGAATTTAGAAGAAGAAAAATGAGGTCACAGTGTTCGGTATAGACATATGTACAATGTTCTGAGTTACCATATAATATACAATACACAATACTATGCAGTGTACTAATGTACAGTACTATCTAGTGCAAAGCAGAAATGGGATGAGGTACAATTTTAGGTACAATTTACAGTAAGGTGTACGAGTTGTAGTGCAATCCTTCATCCATAAATATAAAGTGTGGGGAGTGGGTGCTACAGTGTGTTTGTTTAAAGTGGGTGTGTGCTATAAAGTGTGTGGAGTGGGTGCTACAGTGTGTTTGTTTAAAGTGAGTGTGTGCGTGTGGATGTGTGTGCTATGTGCGTTTGGTGGTTGTTGTTGTGTAGTGTTCATTCATTGTTCGTTTAGCAGCCTGATGGCCTGGGGATAGAAGCTTCTTCTGAGTCTTTCTGTGCTCGCCTTGAGACTCCGGTATCGCTTGCCTGACCGCAGCAGTTCAAAGAGGCAGTTGTTCGGGTGACTGGAGTCTTTAATGATTCTCTTAGCCTTGCCCTTGCAACGCTTGTAGTAAATGTTCTGGAGGGTGGGGAGCCCCCCTCCAATTGTGCGTTCGGCTGAACGTGTCACTCTTTGTAGTCTGCTTCGGTCTTGTGCAGTGCTATTCCCAAACCAGGAGGTGATGTTGCCGGTCAAGATGCTCTCTATTGTACATGAGTAGAAGTTCTTAAGGATCTTCTGGCTGACTTGGAACTTCCTTAGGCGCCTGAGGAAGTAGAGGCGTTGTCGTGCCTTCTTCACAACACTGTCAATGTGTGTGGTCCATGTCAAGTCCTCGGATATGTAGGCTCCGAGGTACTTAAAGCTGTTGACTCTCTCAACCGGTGCCCCGTCGATGCTGAGGGGGCTGTAGTCCTTGACCCCCGACCTCCTGAAGTCCACAATCATCTCCTTTGTTTTGCTGACGTTCAGGGAGAGGCTGTTTTCCTGGCACCATCCCGCCAGGACCTTGACCTCTTCCAGGTAGGCCCTCTCGTCGTTGGCAGAGATCAGGCCCACCACCACTGTGTCGTCAGCAAATTTGATGATTGTATTGCTACTCCGCTGAGCCACACAGTCGTGTGTGTACAGGGAGTAGAGGAGGGGACTCAGAACACAGCCCTGGGGGGCCCCTATGTTGAGGGTGATGGATGAGGAGGTGCAGTTGCCTGCTCTCACCACCTGGGGTCTGCCAGTCAGGAAGTCCAAGACCCACTGGCAGAGGTCATAGCCCAAGCCCAGGTCCCTGAGCTTGGCTATGAGTATGGTGGGGACTATGGTATTGAATGCCGAGCTGTAGTCGATGAATAGCATTCTCACATAGTTCCCCTGCCTCTTGTCCAGGTGTGATGCTGCTGTGTGCAGCACATGGGATATGGCGTCCTCCGTGGACCTGTTGGGGCGGTATGCAAATTGCAGGGGGTCCATGTTGATGCGGAGGGAGGAGCAGATGTAGCCCTTTACTAGCTTCTCAAAGCACTTCATGGCTATGGAGGTGAGAGCTACAGGGCGGTAGTCGTTGAGGCAAGCAGGCTTGGATTTTTTGGGTACAGGGATAATAGTGGACTTCTTCAGGCAGGTGGGGATGACAGCCTGTTCTAAGGACAGGTTAAATATGTCAGTGAATACTGGGGCCAGTTGGTCGGCACAGACTTTTAGGACGCGGCCGGGGATGCCGTCCGGACCTGCCGCCTTCCTGATATTCACTTTTTTAAAGGTCCGCCTCACCTCATGCTCTGTTACCCTGAACACTGCGCCTCCATCAGCAGCCGACCCCCCCCCCCCATTGCCGAGGCTTGTGAGCTGGTGTTGTTATTACCAGCATCAAACCTCGCATAGAAGGTATTGAGGTCATTTGCTAAGGAGATGTCACTGTTCAGTTTGAGGGAGGCGCCTTTGTAGTCTGTCATCGTTTTGAGCCCCTGCCACATAGCTCTAGAGTCAGCTTGTTCAAACTGGAGTTCAATTTTATCCCTGTAGCGTCGTTTGGCCTCTGACACTGTCCTCCTTACGTTGTATCGCGCCACCTTGTGGTCATTCATGTTGCCTGCCACTAGGCCGTCGTTGTATGCTTTGGTGCGCTCTCTCAGAGCTTCACGGACGGATTTGTCTACCCAGGGTTTTTGATTTGGGTAAACTTTCATTTTGGTAGTGGGGATTGTTTCTTTCACCCTAGTACAAACATAGTCCAGCACTGTCTCCGTGTAGACATTAATGTTATCTGTGTCGCGGAACACATTCCAGTCTGTGTAGTGAAACACTGACCGGATCGTCTCCTCTGACGTCAAATCCCATTTCTGCACCTCTCGCGAGACTACGGGAGTACTTTTAATTCTCTGTTTGTACTTTGGTGAAAGAAAGATGGACGCGTGATCTGACTTACCAAAGCCACTATCAGAATGAGCCTTGTAGCCACCTTTAAATTGCGTGTAACAGTGATCTAGGATGTTACCGCCTCTGGTGTTGCAAGTCACATGCTGATAGAAGTCAGGCAATACCTTTCTCAGATTGGCGCTATTGAAATCTCCCAGCACTAAAATGGCGGCGTTAACATTCGCCACTTGGATTCTATTTACCTCGTCGTGGAGTCTGGAGAGCGCAACCTTGTTGCTGGCTTGCGGTGGAATATACACTCCGACCAGGACGATCGCCGTTAACTCCCTCGGGAGGAAGAAAGGACAACACTTGATGGTTATATATTCCAGTTCTGGGGAGCAGTGGTTGGATAATTCCCTCACGTTAGTTGGATCGCTCCAATTTTTGTTAAACATGAAGGCAATGAATGAACACTACACAACAACAACCACCAAACGCACATAGCACACACATCCACACGCACACACTCACTTTAAACAAACACACTGTAGCACCCACTCCACACACTTATAGCACACACCCACTTTAAACAAACACACTGTAGCACCCACTCCCCACACTTTATATTTATGGATGAAGGATTGCACTACAACTCGTACACCTTACTGTAAATTGTACCTAAAATTGTACCTCATCCCATTTCTGCTTTGCACTAGATAGTACTGTACATTAGTACACTGCATAGTATTGTGTATTGTATATTATATGGTAACTCAGAACATTGTACATATGTCTATACCGAACACTGTGACCTCATTTTCTTCTTCTAAATTCATGCTATATTATGTTATTATGTTATTTGATACTATCTTGTCTAGCACAGTCTCTGGAGCGTAACAGTAAGAAGCATTTTGTATGAAAGTATTCTGTACTTCTGTATGACAACTATTAAAGAACTTGAACTTGAACTTGAACAATACCTCCTCCACGTTGTTTACCGGACTCTGCTGATGTCCGATCCTTGCGATGGATAAAGAAGTGATCTGCTGGTTGAATTGCGTGGTCTGGAACCTCCGGTGTGAGCCATGTTTCGGTGAAGCAGAGGACATTGCAGTCCCTAACGTCTCTTTGATATTGAATCCTTGCTCGGATGTCATCCAGTTTATTGTCAATTGATTGTACATTGGCTAGCAATATACTGGGCAGTGGTGTACGGTGGCGTCTGGATCTCAGCCTGTTACGGATCCCAGCCCTCTTCCCTCGCCATCCACCTGAGCAGCCAGTACCCCTCTGAGCAGAACCCAGTACCCCTCTGAGCAGAACCCAGTACCCCTCTGAGCACCCAGTACCCCTCTGAGCAGAACCCAGTACCCCTCTGAGCACCCAGTACCCCTCTGAGCACCCAGTACCCCTCTGAGAACCCAGTACCCCTCTGAGCACCCAGTACCCCTGTGAGCAGAACCCAGTACCCCTGTGAGCAGAACCCAGTACCCTTCTGAGCACCCAGTACCCCTCTGAGCACCCAGTACCCCTCTGAGCACCCAGTACCCCTCTGAGCACCAGTACCCGTCTACACAGAACCCTACCCATCTGAGCAGAACCCAGTACCCCTCTGAGCAGAACCCAGTACCCTAATATTAGAATATTATCTTATCTTATCTTATCTTATCTTATCATATCTTATCTTACCCCTCCAAGCAGCCAGCTGCCTGTTTCCCTGCTGAGCAGCCATAGCTTGTGGCCAGATGTCAGAGGAGCAGTCACTCAAGCTACCCATCCAAGCTACCCACCCAAGCTACCCATCCAAGCTACCCACCCAAGCTACCCATCCAAGCTACCCATCCAAGCTACCCATCCAAGCTACCCATCCAAGCTCCCACAACGGCCCAAGCACAGCTACGTCTCTGCCTGCCAGCACTATGGGCGCCTCCTTGTTCAGAAATGGAGAGATAGGGGTGTGTTCATTTAGAAGAAACACATTTGATCTTTCTAACCGTTGTTCTGGTCGGCTCTTTATCACAGTAGACCTCTGCTTCAACTCCACTGACCCAAGTTATCCATCCAGCCGGCGTGGACTTCTTCACCCATTGTATACCGCAGCACTCTGAGATAGGTGTGCATGTCTGTGCTGTAAATACTTGATGAGGTTTCATTTTAATTGGTGTAAATATTTTATGTTAAGAGGATGGGGAAGGGGGGGGGGGGTGCGGGACTGACTGAGAGGAGAGTGACCCGCTTTCTCTTTGTTCACACATACACTCACACACACGTAGAGAAAATGACATGCACGCCTGTGCATAATTACATTTAACCACACACACACACAGACACACAGACACACAGACACACACACACACACACATGCACGCACGCACGCACGCACGCATGCACGCACGCACGCACGCACGCACGCACGCACGCCCACACACACACACACACACACACACACACACACACACACACACACACACACACACACACACACACACACACACACAGGCAATACCCACTGTACACTACTGCCTATATTAACAATGTATTTATGTACCATAATAAAGCTGCATATGAACACGGCAAACGGTCCTGGTGCCATTATTAGTAAAACATTGACCTATTCAAGAATCAAAACTGAATCTAACCATAAACTTGGTGGCCCATTGGGATGCTACATTCTAATGTAAAAGACTGTGACGTCACACTAGGTGAAGCACATCCCAACTAGCCCAAGTGTATTTATAAAATTGCACAACAGGGGTTGATAAACAAGAATGTTATTGTTATTTAATCTAACACAGTGAGTGCCTTAAGAAGACGGCCGATGTGATTGATGAACTTAGATGTCTATAAACTCTTTACCTTTTATTGAAGTGTACTATACTTGTAACATTGCATTGAATTGTCATTTACTGCAACAATTCCAGCCTGCTCCCCTGCTCTATGCAAGTCTAAGTATGTGTAAACACTGTGATTATAATTACTTAACCCCTTACAAATAGCCTAAAATATGCCCTTACCCAATGTGTAACTAACTATGTGTAACAATGTATCCCCATCATTCACCAAACTTTAATAAGAATACTACAGCACAGTCAATCTTATCCACCACATTCACACAGCTCCATGCCAGAACGCTGCCCCTAAGCGGATGCTACCCCCTTGTGGATGGACGGAGCCACGACACTACTATCTAACTTACAAAATGGCCGCCGCCTTAATGACGTCACCATGCCGTCGACATGTTTACATCCACAACGAAAAGCTAGGATAACGCATGATCTCGAAAAACTAGAGTTCACACCGCTTCACACAACATACAATATCCAACAAGCATTGTACAGATACACAACATATTATCACAAACACAGCGCCGCCATACTTTCAACATCCACACAACGCCGCATCATACACCACCACCATCATACAATAAAAACAATTACATCACCACTCCGACAGAGTCACAAATCCCCACATGTCACAAGATGCCACAAGTCGCTAATATACGACTAGCCAAGGGATTAGAGACCCCGGTCAACCACTGGTCAAACATACCACAGTCTCCATTAATCACAGATCGTTATCGATAGAGACACACATGCACATATGTGCACGTAAAAGTGCGTACCACGCACTCATGCACGCCTGACATACAGGCTGACCAATACACACAGACAGACAACGTGCACTCAGGACGAAGACCACAACCACACTGGACGATTGGGGGACCAATAAAAACACTAGGATAAGGGAGGAGGGGAATTGCTCTTCATTTTCTTCTCTGCTTTTGACTGGACGGACGAGACTGGACTGACGGAACAATGACTTGACTGCATTTTTACTTTTATACTCAACCGGCCGGTTGTACCAACTAGATTTCAATTGTACCTTGCTTATTCACTTTTTATATTACATTGCTTGTTCACTTTTTATAATAAATACCTTTAAGTGTTTCATCTCTTTTATCTTTAAATATCTTATTACAACTTTCACGTCCGAGTCTAAAACGTGACATTACCTATCTCATGCATCATGACACAAGCGTATATTAAAAAAAAAAATCCAAACCGTCAGCTTTCTAGGTTAGAAACCGCTTACCAATTTTCCTTTTTTTTCAGTATTACATAGCCGAACAAACCACGTCCCGCGCAAGGCGTGGCACAAAAAATATAACTCTCGAGATTCCTGCGAAATCCGTCTTATTTCCGCACATCGCCTTTTCCTTCCCAACAGTAAGCCGTCGTTACTTAAAGTCAGTGTTATAGGACGGCACTAATGTCCCAAATCTAACGTGAACCTATTGTCCTTAGAGCCAAAATGATACAAATTTTACACGGAGCCTCCTAGTGCTCCCCAGGCCAAATTTTTTTTTCTCCCAACCGCGGCATTTCACAGATCTTGTCTCAGAAATCATTAGTCATATTTTTCTTCTTCATTTTTAAACCTCTAACGGCCACAACATCATAATAAACGCCGAATTCTATCCCTAACAAGACCCTCTCTCTAAGGTCAGACTACTTTTTATTTTTTTTAATTTTTTTTTATCCACTTTTTCTCCCATTTTCTATATTTTGTCCCATCCCAGTCGCAACTTTTCACCTGTGCAGCTCGATCTCTCAGTGGCGAGGAGTAACGCGTGGGAGGCTCACGCTGCCCACGACACTTCCTGATTCTACTGCGCAGGCGCACCAACCGACCTGTAGGAGTCGCTGTCCACAACGCCCGATCCCCACCCATCAGTTTCCCACCCCCTAATACGGCCAATGTGTATTAGTACGGACGACCAGCTAAACTGAAAGCAAATGTGGAGCACTGGGCTCGAACTGACGAGCCCAGCGTCTCCAGCATTTTGTGGCGAGCGCCTTGCCCACTACGCCACGTAGCCGTAAGGTCAGACTACTTTAAACCTTACCATCTATCCATAATTCCTCAGTACTGCGTCAACTATGATGTTGTGTTTTACTGAGCAGGGTATCTGCTCAATTCACTCAAATTATTCCCTAATCTCTCTCCCTAAACTATAATCGTTAGACACTGCCCGATTCCCTAACTGTGACCCTTCCTCACTTAAATGTGCCGCTAACCATCAGCCCTCAAACTTTCCCTACTTATGACCAATTTAATCATTTGATTTCCACTTAATGACAAAAAACGTCCCTCCCTGTTACCGAAGACCTTAGTTAGAGACGAACGAGGCGGCTTTTACTGACAATACAGCCACGTCCTCCTTCCCCTTCTAGACCCCCGAAAACGGCCGAACAATTCTATTTCACGCTGTCATGCCTTTCTCTTCCGCAACACGTCGGTTCTTTGTGACCGCGCAACATAGTTACACAAACAATACATTTTCCCAGGTCTCTGTGTGACTCACCTGAGGTTTCTGTTCGCTGTGTAGCCGTGGAATGTCGCAATCAAAATAAATCCGAAGTCGTCACGGCACCACTTATCGTAACCTCTGAAGAGGATATCTTTGGACTCTGTGTTGTGTTTGTGGTTCTCAAAAAGCTGTAAAAAATTTATTGGAATCCAACTGTAAGAGCCGCATTCAAGCTTATTTGTTTTGATTAATTGTGAATCTGTATTAATACATTTCTCTGTTGCAGTGAGTGTGGCGCTTTGCTCAGGTGAATGGGGCGGGGCTAACGCTATAAGCCACAGGTGCGGCGTGTGACGGCAGAGCAGCAGGCAGCAGCAATACTGTCATTGACACGCAACGCAGACGCAACCTTTTTGTTTAGAGATTATTGGGATCTCTTGTTTTGTTACTAAGATTATTAGGATCTCCTGTTTTACTTTTATGTGCGATATTGTTTTCATGTTTTGTTCTCGCTGGACCATTAAAAGAGCAAAAGGAACAACAAAAACGTGCAGTGGTTTCTGTTCTGCGACTGCGAGTCTGACACTGCTTCCCAACCTACAAGTGGAAGATTCAAATAGGTTATAAGACAAACCTGTTAGGATTTTGGCCACTACATCAAGTCAATGACAAGCTGCGATTGAAGAGCACGGATTATTGGGATCCGGAACGAAAAAAGAATTGGAGGATCAAACGGGTCCAAATTGGAACGTAAAGCGCCGGCCCGACGCGCGGCTACAAACAGAGGAAACGCCGGCCTGACGGCTTTAAACTAGCAAACAAACAAATAATTGAGGTATGTGTTTGCAAAAAACCAACGCCACATGAATAATTATTTGTTTGGAATAAATGCATGGATTATCACTAAACAAACTTCGCCTCTGATAACGATGTTTATGGACAGTGAATATTTTATTTTGTGCTGGTGACATATCATGGATAAAGAGAGCAGCCAAGAGACAAGGATAATGAAATAACCAGCCACTGTTGAAGACCTTTTGGATTCATTTGTTTGTTTATTCTGAATTAATATGGCGAGTTCAGACGCCCGTTAATGACATGGATGAGGCGCAGCTGCGCGCATCGAGACAAGGAAACGCCGGCCTGGCGTGCGGCTGTAACCAAACCAACAATTGAGAAAGACAATGATAATGAAATAACCAGCCACTGTTTCTAAACACGTTGAAGACCTTGTGGATTTATTTATTTGTTTATTCTGAATTAAAATGGCGAGTTCAGATAAGGCAGACCTGCCCGTTAATGCACATATGAGGCGCAGCTGCGCGCATCCAAATAGGATGGCAGACACACGCTCCACGAGGTCTCACTCTTTCTCCCACCACTCCTCCTCTTCATCAAGATTACGCATCAACGCGGAGGCAGAGAGACGATATTTATTGGCTAAATCTTCTATGTTACAAGAAAAACATGCAATTGAAGAACAGGAACAAATGTTAAAAAAAAAGAGAGAAACATTAAAAAAAAGGAGAGAAACATTAGAATTACAAGGTGAAATAGCAGCCAGCACAGCCAATCCTTCCCAGTGGAAATGGGCGCTGGTATATTCAAAGCCAGATGTTTCAATTCATCCATATGACATAGGTGCTGTTAGGAGCAAGGCAGGAGCACATTACTTGCCCTTTTTTAATGTTAACGATGGTAATGCTCACAGTTGGCCCGATGCTCAGCCAGATGACATTAATGACCAGCACCAGCCCCAACTAGTGCACAATATTCGACCTGTCATGCCCATGTCACCGACGCCTCTGTACCCTCAGTCTTCGTTTAGGAAGTTCCG
The DNA here is from genome assembly GCF_963971535.1 of Notolepis coatsorum. Lineage (NCBI taxonomy): Eukaryota > Metazoa > Chordata > Actinopteri > Aulopiformes > Paralepididae > Notolepis > Notolepis coatsorum. The sequence goes on from NC_140165.1 coordinate 225,019,431, forward strand.
GTTCCCGAGGGACCCCCCTGCCCAGTTCCCGTCCTCCACCTCGATGGTCAACCAGCGGCCCCGTCCTTTCACCGACAGCCCTCTGCCACAGGCCTCGCCCCTCACTTCTCCCGCAAAAGCCGGGCCGCAAGAGAAGGACGGAGCCCACCCCTCTGCCCAACGGGAGGCGCCGCAGGTGCATTTCAGACGGGGACTTCCTGTGTCTTGGCCACATGGTTCTGAGGCCATCGCAGCAGCCAATAGGGAGGCGCCTGTTCTCACCACACCGGTCCAGAGTCCCTGTGAGGAAAAATCCAGAAGCCTGGCATCGGAGGAGAAGACCTCAGCAGGCATGAAGAGGGCAGAGGACAATACCTCAGCAGACATGAAGAGGGCAGAGGAGAAGACCCCAGCAGATATGAAGAGGGCAGAGGACAAGACCCCAGCAGGCATGAAGAGGGCAGAGGAGAAGACCCCAGCAGACATGAAGAGGGCAGAGGACAAGACCCCAGCAGACATGAAGAGGGCAGAGGACAAGACCTCAGCAGGTATGAAGAGGGCAGAGGAGAAGACCCCAGCAGATATGAAGAGGGCAGAGGACAAGACCTCAGCAGGCATGAAGAGGGCAGAGGACAAGACCTCAGCAGACATGAAGAGGGCAGAGGACAATACCTCAGCAGACATGAAGAGGGCAGCAGAGGACAAGACCCCAGCAGACATGAAGAGGGCAGAGGACAAGACCCCAGCAGACATGAAGAGGGCAGAGAAGACCCCAGCAGATATGAAGAGGGCAGAGGAGAAGACCCCAGCAGATATGAAGAGGGCAGAGGACAAGACCTCAGCAGACATGAAGAGGGCAGAGGACAATACCTCAGCAGACATGAAGAGGGCAGAGGTCAAGACCCCAGCAGATATGAAGAGAGCAGAGTTATGTGGTCACATAGGGGCCGGGGATAGCCAAGCAGAGTTATGTGGTCACATAGGGGCCGGGGATAGCCAAACAGTACTCAAGTACATTGGTAACGAGCACACTAGGAAGAATGCTCTGATGTTGACCGTCAAAAAGCGCAAAGAGCTTTCCCCAGGTCACAGCCACACCCACTCGAGCAGCCAAAAGGTGAGCACTGAGCTAGGCGCTTTCAGGACCACACTTGGTGGACAGCTCTTCACAGTGGAAGACCTCTCACAGGCAGAGAGGTCAGTCATCACCTATGTTCAAAAGCAATCCTTCCCAGTGGAAATGGCAGTGCTGGAAACCGCTCCATTCAGAGTGCAGAAGAACAGTAAGATCGATCCTATACTGGATGAAGGCCTACAAACCATCTTCTGCGAGAGATCTGACCTCTACGCCAGGACACAAGAATACCTTCTGCTACTCCAAGGAAGACCGAAATGGAGCACAGTGAGAAAAAAAAAAAAAAAACTTTAACATTGGAGATGTCGTCCTGGTAGTTGACCCAACTGCTCCACGGGGGTCGTGGCCACTAGGCAGAGTACAGGAGACCAAGCCTGATGCAGGAGGTCTGACCCGTGCAGTGAAGCTCCAGACGAAAACATCCAATATTGATAGGCCCATAGCTAAGCTATGCCGCATTCCTGGAGATTGAAGAATAACAGGTCTTCTTTCAACAGCCAAAAAGGGATGTAATGTATATACTTTATTTATTTCACTTAGGTAAATTTACCACAGTGGTGAAGACCAATTCATATAGTCCATAGGATTTAAAAGTTCCCCTTCAAGTTATATTTAATGAGTTACTATTTAATCTAAAATGAATTATACAGTAGCAACCACCCTCATTATGGCAATATAGTCATTGGTCATGAACCAAGCACAGAGCAAAGAAGCATGTGTTACTGTTTAAGATATATACCTTATATATACTTTCCGGATCGCTAAGATGATTTAGACAATGACACATTCTTAAGAGTCAAACTGTGAACTCAGGGTTGTAAGAGGGTGAGCGACAAAATGCCATTTCAGCATCCAGGTCACTATCTAAATTAATTTGTTGATAGTTACGAACAGCATAGACATACACCCATAGACTGATATAGACGTACACCCATAGACTGATACATAGACGTACACCCATAGACTAATACATAGATATACACCCATAGACTGATACATGGAGATATACACTCTTTGCCACTTTGGATTACAGTTTTTATTTTTTTCTGATTTGACTGACCTAGCGATCATAAAGATCCCTCCTTAAGGCTATGTGCTAGTAACCTCTGGCCCTAGGATACGGTTAAGAATGAAGACTCACACAGTTTAGCCCCAGCCGCATGGCCTGTAAGTTGGCCTCACACAGTTTAGCCCCAGCCGCATGGCCTGTAAGTTGGCCTCACACAGTTTAGCCCCAGCCGCATGGCCTGTAAGTTGGCCTCACACAGTTTAGCCCCAGCCGCATGGCCTGTAAGTTGGCCTCACACAGTTTAGCCCCAGCCGCATGGCCTGTAAGTTGGCCTCACACAGTTTAGCCCCAGCCGCATGGCCTGTAAGTTGGCCTCACACAGTTCTTCTTTCAACATCAACAAGGGATGTAATGTATATACTATATTTTCTAAATTAATTTGTTGATAGTTTTACGGCTCTTTATTTTGTTTGGGTAATTGATTCCTAGAGAACAATTAGGGGCCGGTGTAAGAGCCGCATTCAAGCTTATTTGTTTTGATTAATTGTGAATCTGTATTAATACATTTCTCTGTTGCAGTGAGTGGGGCGCTTTGCTCAGGTGAATGGGGCGGGGCTAACGCTATAAGCCACAGGTGCGGCGTGTGACGGCAGAGCAGCAGGCAGCAGCAATACTGTCATTGACACGCAACGCAGACGCAACCTTTTTGTTTAGAGATTATTGGGATCTCTTGTTTTGTTACTAAGATTATTAGGATCTCCTGTTTTACTTTTATGTGCGATATTGTTTTCATGTTTTGTTCTCGCTGGACCATTAAAAGAGCAAAAGGAACAACAAAAACGTGCAGTGGTTTCTGTTCTGCGACTGCGAGTCTGACACTGCTTCCCAACCTACAAGTGGAAGATTCAAATAGGTTATAAGACAAACCTGTTAGGATTTTGGCCACTATACCAACAAAGGTGCTAAAGTTCTTCTCAATTGATTTATTTACCACAAATAGTCTATTAATCAATACAAGCTTCACAACACACTTAGTGTAAACATTTTGAATGTCCACAGGGTTCTCAAAAAACACAGTTTTCGTTGTTCACTAGATGGCAGCGTAAAAATGTATGTCCTTAACCAGCGAGGTCCTTTTGAAGTCTTCGTATCTGCTTTCTCAAGAGCATATCCTTGTTCAGTATGCTGGCCATATTTATAGGAGGCCGGGGTCCCCGTTTCGACCTTACAGGACATGACGTCAGGGGCGTCATTTTGGTATGGCAAGGTATGGCACTCGCCATACCTTGGCAAATAAAAATGTAAAAAAGAATTTATAAAAAAAAAAAATGTATTACAATTTTTTATGTTGTTTTAGAATTTGAATGTCAACATTATGAACAAAGCTTCAAACTATTCGGTACAGCCCTAGCATGTTTTGATATTGTCAATTATCTCACTTTTACTAGGTGACTTTTACTGTGACTAACTGAAATATGCCCAAAAAAATAGGAAAATGGACATAGGGACGTTTTTTAATCAAAGGGCAGCAGAGACAAGTGATACAGGGACACAGGTAAGGTCTGGCTTAGTGATTATAATAGTGCAGTTCAGCATTCAGTAACCCATACTTTTTGTGAATGTGTTTTTGATACTACATTCTGTTGAACACACACCTCAAAACCGTACCTAAGGAAAATTGGCTCAATTGCAAGAAAAGTAATAGACAGTTATGATATTACATTCTGCATAATTCGTATGCAAAATATTGTGGTTCCCTGCTTTAGTCTGTTGACACATTTCTATACTAAAAATGCTTGTGTAGTCCTGTGTCATACCTAAATGTCATATAACTGAATTGTATAGAAACAACTCACCAAAAGTGACTATTGCACAACTGATTTGATAAACCCCCCCTCCCCCCAACCCTCCTCGCCATACCTTGCCTTTTACTGAAATGACGCCACTGCATGACGTCACAACCGGTTTTGACCTTACAGGAAATGAGACCAGCAAGTAAGAATTTGAAATTATAGGCGTGGCTTACGATCAACGGCTCTGTTAACACATGTGGGTATCTTTCCAATTCTTCGATGGCCTAAATTATTGTAACTTTTACTTTTGTCGAACATATTAATATATTATTAATTAAAGTCTTTCAAAGACGCACATGTCAACATACGTTTTTACCAGAATATACCAGATTACAACATAATGCTTAAAATGTGTTGTTGTCATTTCATGGTATACAAGCATTTGATTTACTCAAGTTCTTCACCTAGATTCCTTAAAACAGATCTTTCTAAATAATTATATTATGTGATACTAATTTAACCAGTTGCAATTGGTACTTAACTCAAACATCATATTTTAAATCATATCAAAAGACAAAATAAACAAATCATGTCATATTTCATCAAAAGGTTTATCTTTGAAGTAACAGTGGACTTAGTGAACTTTGACTAATATTACAACACATAGTGTGTATTGTTTGTACCTTTGATATACTTTGACCTAATTTCCTATTTGGTTAATTGATTGAACTTTTACCTTAAACCTGTGAATTTGGCTAAAAACCACTTCAAGCTTAACACTTTAATCGCCATGGGTTAAATTCATAATTTACCATCCCTCGCCAGCTCTATTTGTCTATGGAGAAGTTCCCCTTCTTTGCAGGGCTATAACTTTTAAAATGTTATTGCTAAATTGCCATTATTATGGCCCATTCAATGTCCTATATGTATTGTTCAGGGTGTAGCAACGTTAAACTTTTTCATTCACATATTCATACTAAAATATGGTCTAAAGTATAAGTATGTTTTTATCGTTTTCTGCAGCTTTCTCCAGAACTTGATTTATAGCTCCAAATGCATTATATTGATGATGAAATACAGTTTGATAGCAATCGGCGCAAGATAAAAAATTTCAACTGGACGTGATTCTAGAAGTTTCTACGTATCATCTGATGATGACCGGATGGGCGGGGGATCGTTTATAATTCCGTGGGCAGCGTTAGATGATTCATCCAGAGTGGGTCATATGTTCATCAGATCAGTTAGTATAGAAGACGTTAGAAAATAACGTTGAAACTCACCGTGGCTTCCTCGCGCCGCTGGCAGATGAGCGTGGAACAGAATTTTTTCTATTATGGGATGGAGAAATGCCAGATCCATTTCCAGGTTGTATAATAGTATATACGTCCAAATCATGTTGTTTTTTCGAGTTATTTGCACCGATCGATGTTCACTGTATCAAGACGGAGTCTCTCTAACGATAGCGAGTGCCCGGACCACATATGGATGAGCACTTCCGGTTCAAAGGTTCATTTCCGGTTGGCGATCTGCCGATCGGGCACCAGATGGCGCTCTTGAACCGCTAGAGAGTTGAGAGGAGATCAGCAGTGTGTCTCAGGGCTCCGGAAAGGAAATATGATTTCGATGACAGATTTTTGAAATATTGACATCAAAGACGAGTTACGGCGTCTTCGGCAGAATGAGCATGGCTAGGAATGACGTGTAAACTCGTCCCCGGCGATCATAGTGTTAAAGGAAAACATTTTGGGAAATTAGCTTATTTAACATCTTCCCTGGAGTTAGACAAGAAGATACATACTTTTTTGTCTCTGTGCGTGCATTTAGCTTTGGGAACAGTCGCTCCGTTAGCGTAGCTTAGCTTCATCACTGGAAGTGAGGGAGGACAGTAGCCTGACGTTCCCTATAGGTTTGTTGATATTCTCATTCCTTCAAAGGATATGAACCGATTGAAGTTTATGGATACCATGACTTAAAATCCTCTTACCTTGACGATTAAAAGCCTCCCCAATTTAGAAAATAGTAATCCAATGGCTGGTATTGATAATATAATACTAACTGCTGCACGCTCGGAGCTAACCGGAGCTAACACAAAACAGGATGGTAAAGCAAATATAATGACTTCCTTTCTGGGGTTTTCAAAATAAAAGTGCAATGTTTATAGCAGCGGAAAATGTTTATTTTGTACATTATCTAACGTTAACACAGACCTAAACTAACCTCTCTTCGTCTTGCTGATGTTGAGCTGTAGGTGGTTTTCCTTGCTCCACTCTGTGAAGCTCTCCACCACAGCTCTGTACTCCTCCTCGTTGTCATTGGTGATGTATCCAACGATGGAGGAGTCATCAGAAAACGTTTGGAGATGGCAGTTCCCGGAGCTAAAGCGGAAGTCTGAGGTGTACAGGGTGAATAAAAAGGGTGCCAATACAGTTCCCTGGGGGGCTCCAGTCTTGCAGATCAGCACATCGGAGTGGCACCCCTGCAGTTTGACAGACTGTGGTCTGCCAGGTAGTTGAAGATCCAGGCCACCAAGTCGTCCTCCACCCCCATCACTGACAGCTTCTCGGCTAGTAGTGGAGGCTGAATAGTGTTGAAGGCACAAGAAAAGTCAAAGAATGTTACCCTCACTGAGCTGCCCAGCTTCTCCAGATGTAGATAGACCTTGTAGACCATGTAGATTATGGCATCCTCCACACCGATGTTCTGCTGATATGCAAACTGCAGGGGGTCCGTAAAGTCTCTCACCTGTTTTAGGTGCTCCAGAACCAGCCTATCAAAGACCTTCATGACGTGTGCTGTCAGAGCAACCGGCCTGTAGTCATTGAGAGTGGTGTGGCGTCCCTTCTTGGGCACAGGGACGATGAGGGATGTTTTCCACAACCGGGGGACCTTCTTCAGTCTCAGTGAGAGGTTGAAGAGGTGTTGGAATGTGTCCGCCAGCTCCTCAGCGCACGCCTTCAGCACTCTGGGGTTGATGTTGTCTGGCCCTCTGGCTTTATTCACCTTGATCCTGGAGAACTGCCTTCTTACCTGATCTGTTGTGATGAGGGTGGGTGTTGGGTTGACTCCGGGTGTTCGGTCAGGGCTGGAGTTCTTGGGGTGGGGTTGGTGGGGGGGCGGGTGAGGAGGACGAGGGGACGGGCTGTTGCCATCAGAGGTAGGGAGGGACCGAGGGGGGCTAGCAAGTGTGGGGTGTGTGGGGTGGAGGGGGGGGCAGGCTAAGTCCATCCAAAGTAGGGGACAGGGGAGCATGAGGGGCTGAGGGGGGCGAGCAGGTGGGGGTAGATGGGAGGGGGCAGGCTGTGGCCATCTGAGGTAGGAGATGGGGAGCAAGACTGGGGGGACCTGGCTGCCCTGTTGAGCTCATGGGTGTTGTTCGATCAAACCTATTAAAGAACTGGTTCAACTTGTTTGCCCGTTCCAGAGTCCCCTCAACAGCCGCATTTTGCTGCTTGTAGCCGGTCCCCCCCCACACCTCTCTTAAGCTGTGAGCCTTCAGTCCTCCCTCCAATCTGTCCTTGTATTTGAGCTTGGCTGCCCATAGCTCATTTTTCAGCTCTTTTTGTGCTGCCCTGGCCTCCTCAATGTCCCCCGGCTTAAACACCCTCTTTTTCTTGTATAGGAGAGTTTTGATGTCTCCGTTAATCCATGGTTTATTGTTAGGATAGCATCGTACCCTTTTGGTAGGCAAAATGCTATCCTCACAGAACTTGATGTAGTCTGTCACACAGTCCGTAAGACCTTCAATGTCCTCTCCATGGACAGTCTCAAACATCCCCCAAGCAGTTGTTCTAAAACACTCCTTCAGCTCCTCCTCCACCTCCTCTGACCACTGTTGGATGGTCCTGGTGGTGACTGGTAGTCTTTTGATAATAGGCGTGTATGTAGTTACAAGCCTAATCAGGTTGTGGTCAGATGCCCCTAATGGAGGGAGGGCGGTAGATCTGTAGGCTTCTTTTGTGTTGGCATACAGCATGTCCAGAATTTTATGTCCCCTTGTTTTGCAGGATACATATTGTGTGAAATTTGTCAGGGTCCTGGTTATTTTAACATGATTAAAATCCCCGTTGATTAATACAAATGCGTTGGGATGTGTTGTCTGTATCCTAGCAACGGTAGAGTGGATGACGTCACATGCGTGCGCCGCCAAACAGTCACTGCCACTACATGTGAGAATTCTCTCGGGAGATAGTACGGTCTCAGTCCTACCACCAAAAGTTCTATATCTGGGTTCCTTGACCGTAACATGTCCGGGATTACACCACTTGGAATTCATGTAAACAACCACTCCGCCGCCTTTCCGCTTACCGCTGGCTTTGTTTCTATCGGCTCGTACCATGGTGAAGCCATCCAGTTCCACCGCACAGTCTGGGATATTTCTATTCAACCAGGGCTCCGTGAAGCACAGCAAGCTGGACTCTTTGTATTCCACTTGGTTTTTTACCAGGGCCGAAAGTTCATCTGTCTTATTGACCAGCGATCTGACATTTCCCATGACGACGGAGGGCAGGTATGTTTTCTTATCATTGTTCTTTCTCCTTTCTTTGACGATGGATCCAGCTCTTGTGCCTCTCCTGTGTACTCTTATCTCAGCTGGCAAGTCCCTCGGAGGAGCACATGCTCGACTCCTGAGGGCAATAAGTTTGTCATGACTGTATGTTGTTAGTCCGCCGGTCCGGTCCATTGTTAAAATCCGAGTTTAAGAAAGTAAAAACACATTAAAAGGAGTTAAAAGAAGTTAGGATAGTGTTTTTAAAAGGGTTAGAGGCAAGAGGGAGTTGCTAAACCCAGTTAAAACAGTAAATTAGACAAGAAACAAGTAACACTGCAGAGCTGCTTGGACAGGCTGCCACCTCAGCAGCGCCATTGGCTCAATGTCGAACGCAGTTCCCCATAGGCTCCACCCCCTCTGTTTCTATCTGCTGTTCCCCATATGCTCCACCCCCCTCTGTTTCTATATGCTGTTCCCCATAGGCTCCACCCCCCTATGCTCCTCTCTGCTGTTCCCCATAAGCTCCACCCCCCTCTGTTTCTATCTGCTGTTCCCTGTAACGAGCCCAGGCCCAGGCCTTTGTGGGCCTGTGGTGTTAAGAGAGACATTGGTTCCCTACCTCCCTTCTATGGTCTCATACCACCCTCTAGTGGTCACCATCAGATGGTGCAGGCATCAATTTGGACTGTACTTAAATGTGGTTGATTAATGTGATTTCATGGTGTGTGTTGTTGACTTTCCATTCCCTTGTGTGACGTTGTTCCCCTGTTGGTTTTGTTATTGTATTAATGCTGGTGACTAGTTTTGTTTATTCTGTGTTTTGGACTGGCGCCAGCTGTTACCAATTGTAATTAGTGTTGTATTTAAGTGTGGTCTGTCCTCAGCTCGTTGTGGCGTCATACCTCCGGTTTCCCCCCTGTTCCTGTCCACGTTGTTGTTGCACTGTGTTATTCGTACTAAGTAAGTGTTAGTGTTTTGATGTTGCCTGTTTATTTTCCATGTTCTCAAGTTAGCTGTTTATTAGTGCCAGCTCGGCTGCGCCGTTTATGTTTTCTGTGTTCTCAAGTTCACTGTTTATTAGTGCCAGCACGGCTGCGCCGTTTATGTTCTTTTAGTTTTGTGTAGTGTTAAGTTGAACTAGTAAAGTCCTTATCTACACGAATCCTGCCGTCTCTGCCTCCCTCATTCTTTTCCTGCAAATTGGGTTCTACTCTCCTTCGCTCACTACCCCACCAATCCTAACAGAATGACGCCACCAATTCAGAACCCAGCGGACAAGTTAAAGGGGACGATGACTGTAATCCTTAAATTGATGAAGGGGGATATGTCTACTTATGCCCCAGCTGAATGTTTTTTTTGTACTGCAGATGATCCAGAATCCGGACCAGGAGGCAGAGATGAGGGTGATGGCCGACCAGGTCGCAGTCCTCATGGATAATTACTTTCCAGCCTCTGATCTGCCTCTTTATCATGGCCCTGCAGCTAACCCGGCCTCCCTAGCTAGCATTGTCCCTGCAGCTAACCAGGCCTTCCCAGCTAGCTCAGTCCCTACAGCTAATCCAGGCCCACTGTTAGCCTAGCCCCCGCAGCTTGCAGACCTCCGAGAACTAGCAAGACTCGGAGAGCTAGCGTGGCTAGTAAAGCTAATAAGGCCTCCACAGCTGGCCCGGCCGTCGCTGCCAGCCTGGTTCCGGTCGGTGTAGCCCCGGCTGTCACCGCTCACCATCCGGCTTCCCAGCCCAGCCTCTACGCCTGGTCCGGCTGCTACGCCGGGTCCCGGCTCCTCATCTCCGGCCCCTATGACATGCCTCGTCGCCGGGACCGGCCCAGTCTCCATGCCCAGCCCAGCCTCTACACCTGGTCCGGCAGCAACGCCAGGTCCCGGCTCCTCCTCGACTGGTCCTGGCACCCCGTCTGGTCCAGCCCTACGCCGTGACCGGCAACCTGGTCCTCGCCGTGGTCTTCACCGTGGTCTTCGCCATGGTCTACGATGGGTCCTACTCCGGGGGTCGTCACCGGCGCACCTCCGTTTCGGCTCCCCTGGTCCGGTCCCGAGTCCAGCGACTGGAGGGTCCCTCGTCCGGGATCCGGCTCCGGGTTCCTTACCCTCGCCCCTGTGCTCCCGGTCCCCTGACCGGCCTTCTGTCCCCGTCCCCGACCCTCCTCTCCGGGCCTCTAAACCCGTCCCCACCCACCCTCGTCGGGCCTCTGTTCCCAGGTCCAGCCCCCCTATCCGGGCCTCTGCAGCCGTCCCCACCCCCTCTCGTCGGGCCTCTGTTCCCAGGTCCAGCACCCCTCTCCGGGCCTCTGCACCCGTCCCCACCCCCCCTTGTCGGGCCTCTGTTCCCAGGTCCAGCCCCCCTGGCTGCTATGCCCCTCCTGGGTTATTTTCTCGGGCTCCCGGCCCCAGTTCTCCGGGTCCTCGCCCTCAGTTCATTCCGGGGTCTCGGCCTCCTGCCTCGCCCACTCCCGGACGATGTTATCGAGCGTCTGGAAGCCGCCCGTTAGGGAGGGGGTACTGTAACGATCCCAGGCCCAGGCCTTTGTGGGCCTGTGATGTTAAGAGAGACATTGGTTCCCTACCTCCCTTCTATGGTATCATACCACCCTCTAGTGGTCACCATCAGATGGTGCAGGTGTCCATTTGGACTGTACTTACAAATGTGGTTAATGTAATTAATTGTATGATTAATGTGATTTCATGGTGTGTGTTGTTGACGTTCCCTTCCCTTGTGTGAGGTTGTTCCCCTGTTGGTTTTGTTATTGTATTAATGCTGGTGACTAGTTTGGTTTATTCTGTTTTGAACTGGCGCCAGCTGTTACCAATTGTATTTTGTGTTGTATTTAAGTGTGGTCTGTCCTCACCTACGGTTTCCGACCTGTTCCTGTCCATGTCGTTGTTGCACTGTGTTATTCGTACTAAGTAAGTGTTAGTGTTTTGATGTTGCCTGTTTATTTTCCGTGTTCTCAAGTTCGCTGTTTATTAGTGCCAGCTCGGCTGCGCCGTTTATGTTTTCCGTGTTCTCAAGTTCACTGTTTATTAGTGCCAGCATGACTGCGCCGTTTATGTTCTTTTTGTTTCGTGTAGTGTTAAATTGAACTAGTAAAGTCCTTATCTACACGAATCCTGCCGTCTCTGCCTCCCTCATTATTTTCCTGCAAATTTGGTTCTACTCTCCTTCCCTCACTACCCCACCAATCCTAACAGTTCGCCATAGGCTCCACCCCCCTCTGCTACTCTCTGCTGTTCCCCATAGGTTCCACCCCCTCTGCTCCTATCTGCTGTTCCCCAAAGGCTCCACCCCCCTCTGTTTCTATATGCTGTTCCCCATAGGCTCCATCCCCCTCTGCTCCTATCTGCTGTTCCCCATAGGCTCCACCCCTCTCTGCTCCTCTCTGCTGTTCCCCATAGGCTCCACCCTCCCTGCTGTTCCCCATAGGATCCACCCCTCTCAGCTGTTCCCCATAGGCTCCACCCCTCTCCGCTGGTCCCCATAGGCTCCACCCCATCTCCGCTGTTCACCATAGGCTCCACCCCTCTCTACTACTCGTGTCTGTTCCCCATAGGCTCCGACCCTCTCTGCTATTCCCCATATGCTCTAGCTTTCTCTGCTGTTCCTGATAGGCCCCGCCCATATATGCGATTCTCCATAGGCTCCACCCCGTGCTGCTGTTCCCCATAGGCTCCACACCTTTCTGCTGTTCCCCATAGGCTTATGGTGAGCACTTAAAGGAAAACTCAAACATTTTGGGAAATTAGCTTATTTGCCATCTTCCCTGGAGTTAGACAGGAAGATACATACCTTTTTCTTCTCTGTGCATGCAGTAGAAGTAGGAAGACGTTGGGAACTAGGCTAATGGAGAAACCTACTTCCAGTGACTGACGCTAAGCTAGGCTAACGGTGCGCGTCTTCCTACTCCTATTGCATGCACAGAGAAGAAAAAGGTATGTATCTTCTTGTCTAACTCCAGGGTAGATGCCAAATAAGCTAATTTCCCAAAATGTTGGATTTTTCCTTTAACTTAACTGGTTGAGTGTCTTAGGTCCTATTTGCAGACCGATTGAATGCCGACCTTGTAGACTCGATCATTACTAATAATTTATTTATTCCACAACGGTCTTCAATTCAAATAATCTAATTAATCATAGTCAGAGCATCTTTAAGTTAAGTGAAGCTGATAGAAAACACAAGATTAACGCACAAATGCATAACTAATTTCACTGGGCAGTTTGTGTGCGGTGGGGCCAGAGGAGTCGCAGCTTGAGGCGCCCCCGTCAGGCCACATCACATCACTGCACACTGCACACGACCATTGTGAATTGTCTGCTGACTGCCAACTCTGATCAGTATCTCTCAAAGTAAAAACTGAAAACTGACCACATCAGTAAGCAATTTCAGGAAAAGTCTGAAACGTTGTCGGCTTTGTATTTTGGTAAAGTACCCCTTTACAAATGTACACAAAGAGATTCAAAGTGGCTACGATGTCTTGAAAAATCTACTCAAGTCGCCTTGCTGACGTGGCTGTACCTCTTTTGGCAAAGAATGAGTTGAAGGATAAAAATAATTTGATACTTCATTCATTACTCCGGTTCTCAATTATAACTTGAAATTGTCTCATTATATACTGTGTGGCTGTATAGAGGAAGGATGTAAAGGGACTAATGTAGGGGAGGGAGGAAGGGGAGGGTGGCTGGATCAGGTAGGGACAGGAATAGGAGAGCTGGATGAAGGGAGGGATGAAGGGAGAGAGGGACTGAGGAGGAGAGAGGGGAAGTGTCAGAAGATAAAAGGAGGGAAGGATGGAGAGGAGAGGAAAAGAGGCTCTGGAGGTAAGGACGACAGAAACAAGAGATATGCAGGGAGGAGGGAGGAAGAGAGGGAGGGAGGATGACAGGAAGGGAGGGAAGCATTGACGGAGGATGGAGAGATGAGAAGAAGAAGAGAGGGTAGAAAAATAAGGGAGGGTAGGATGGAGAGGAAAAACAAATGCATTCTGTTTGAGATTGTGCCACCTGCCACTGGATCTTTGAAACACATGCACGCACGTGCATGTTAGCATGCACGCACACACACACACACACACACACACACACACACACACACACACACACACACACACACACACACACACACACACACACACACACACACACACATGCACACACACCCACACACCCACACACAGACACCTGTCTAGTCCCTGCAGACCTGGAGCAGGAAGCCTTGAAGCCAGACTCTCAACCAGGCAGAAACAGTCAATATGGTGGGTGGTTCTCCAGACCCAGACCCGGCGCCATGGGCGGGCATTAGGGGGCCGGGCCCGCCCACTGAGTCAGCTGTGCCCACCCTGGTAATTATTATTATTATTTTTTTTTAATCAAAGTCGACTATCCAAATCCTTAGTCGGGGACAGCCCTAGTGGGCACTGATGTCAACAACAACACTACTGAAGCTAGCACGGCACTCTGTGAGAATTCGTTTTCTACCCTCAAGAACGTCTTTACAGAACATCGCCTTAGTATGCTTCATCGACGCAATTTAATTCAGTTGGCATTTGAGAAGGACTTAACAAAAAAGTTCAGGAATGAGTGGAGAGGGGCAGTGTTTTAAGAAGATTTCACTCTGTCCCCAAACGCCGCTTGCCGCTCTACTAATGATGGTGAGTAGCCTGTGGAGGAATTTTGTTTGCTTTTTTATGCACCTTATTTTTGTCAGTTCAGTTCAGTTTGTCAGTGAATTCAGAAGTGTTGAATAAATGGAGACTTTTCAAAGATATAGAATAGAATAGAATATAAATGTATTATCCTGAGGGAAAATTTGACACTGCAAATCGCTCAACATTAAACATTTAGACAGAACAAGTCACGAATAAGAATAACAAAACAAATGGCCTAAGAATAGAATAAAATGAAATAGAATACAAATTGAATAAAATATACAGTAAATAAATACAGTAAAATTATACTGAAGTCTGCAGTAGGTGTAATAGTTTCAAGTTTCAAGTTTCAAGTTTCTTTTTTAGTTGTCATACAGAAGTACAGAATACTTTTATACAAAATGCTTCTTTCTGTTACGCTCCAGAGACTGTGCTAGACAAAAGGATAAGTATAAAATAAAATAAGTATAGCAAGTATAAAATAGAAGTCACGTACGTAGACACAAGTGTTCAGTATATACATATGTACAATGTTCAATGCAGAGTAGAGTAACTGAGTTATCATACAATATACTATACAATATACTAGTTACAATATACTATATAGTGCAAAGCAGAAATGGAATGAGGTACAATTTAGGTACAATTTACAGTAAGGTGTACTGAGGTATGGGTTGTAGTGCAAATTATTTGCCAATAAATATAAAGTGTGTATTATAGGTGTTCTAAATTGTGTAGAGTGGGTGCTGCAGTGAGTTGTTTGTTTAAAGTGAGTGTGTGCGTGTGGATGTGTGTGCTGTGAGTGCTTTTGATGGTTGTTGCATAGTGTTATTGTTCGTTGAGCAACCTGATGGCCTGGGGATAGAAGCTTCTTCTGAGTCTTTCTGTGCTTGCCATGAGACTCCGGTATCGCTTGCCTGACCGCAGCAGTTCAAAGAAGCAGTTGTTTGGGTTGCACAGTGCTGTTTAAAAAGTAAGAGTCCAGGAAGATGGTAACTGTCACTCTGTGCTCAGTGATGCAGTGAGACACAGTGATGCATTGTATAGTCTGATGGCTGTCGGAATGAAGGACTTCCTGTGCCGTTCAGTGCTGCATTTAGGTAGTGTGAGCCTATAACATGCTCCTCCTGTCAGCCAAGTCTGTGTATAGTGGGTGGGAGGGGTTTTCCCTGATGGCCTGGAGCTTAGCAAGGTTCCTCCTCTCCGCCACCCTCGCTAGAGTCCAGCTCCACCCCAACCACGCTACTGGCCTTCCTGACCATCTTATCCAGCCTGTTTGTGTCCCCTGCTCTCAGTCCGCTGCCCCAGCAGGTCTGTTATATATATATCCGTTCAGTCTGTTTTTGTATAAGTGAATGTTCTTAAGATAGAGAGAAATTAGATTTTTCAATTGCCTCTCTGCTGTTTAGTTCAGCACCGTGGGCAGCGCAAAGCAAGCCACAGTGCCGTTGTCCCAGCTGAAACGTATAAAAGGGAACCTGTGTTGAAAAACCATTGTGCCCCCCCGAGAACATTTTATGCCCCCCCACTAATTTGTTTCTGCAGCCTGGTCTGTCCAGACCCAAAAATCTAAACGAGCTAAATCAACCACTTTCAAAATCAAACTATTGTGTGTAAATGCCAAAGACGACGCGTTGCACCAATAGATCTTTAGGCCATTATGTGGTGAGTTACCGACTGTAAAGTATCCAGCTTTGGATTAATTACCAATATTTACCTTTGATATATTGAGATTGATTGATTGATTGAAAACTTTATTAACAGATTGCAGAATGGGTACAGTACAGTACAGCTCAATACATACAATTGTTAAGGGGATGCAGACCAGAGAAAGACTTTCGTCTTGTTTACATCAGGGTCCCCCATTTTCAATTCATCGTAAGTGGGTACATTCACCCAAGAGCATCAACCCAACCTGGCCGGTAGCATTACACTAATAGCACTTCAGAAACACAGTTTTGGAATTGCGCATTAGGTGAGATGAAACACAAAGTCCCATATGGTAATTATCAGTAATAATGTGATATTGGGTCACCTGGGGCTAATCTATGGCTGCTGGGTGGAATTGTCACTGAGGCCAGGAGACTGAAGAGGCCTGAAGGCAGATCAAATAGAAGCGTTCACGTTGACACAGATGGTCAATGGCAGTCGAGGCAACAGTAAGCGGCTGGCAAAATGAAACACACAAACAAAATGTGTGTTTCAGAAGAGCCTGGCGACATGTCTACGCGGTTAGAATGCGATCGACGGGACCAAACGCTTGTGTTTCGATTTGGCAAATGAGTGGCACGTTAGTGACATACTGTATAGGGCTTAAGTACTGGTGTTAGATATCTGCCTGTCTGTTATGTGTGGAGATAGTGAGCTAACGAGGACACTTGCATGGTTGCCTCCGCCGTCGGTGTGTGAATGTGTGAGTGAATGGGTACAAATGTGAGTAACAAATTGTAAAGCGATTTGGATAAAAGCGCTGTATAAAAAAGCAGCCATTTACCATACCTGTGAGTCGCCACTAGGGACAGAGCGACTAAGTGTGAGTGAATGGCTGACCTAATGAAATAATTAATTAATTAATTAATGAGTGCATGTATGAATGAGCAAGTTATCAAGGTGCTTTGCATCTAAAAAGTAAGAATGCCAAAGTGGAATGAGAGGGAGAGGAAGGGAGGGGGAGGTAGAGAGAGAGATAGTCAGATGAATGGACTTCCAGATATGTTTTTGCTATTGATGGCTGACAGCCGGGCATTAGTTTGACAGAAGCCCTCGGGTCAACGGTTGACTGCCACTCTGCTGACTGATTACCACTCTGTGCTGCGTTCACTTCCCTCCATCCATCCCTCCCTCCCTCCCTCCCTCCCTCCCTCCATCCCTCCCTCTCTCCTCTCCCTCCATCCTCCTTATCTCTCCTCCCCTCTCTACCTCCTTCCATCCCAACCATCATTAGTGTGATGGGAACATCAGTTATATCTAGGAGAGGAGGGAGGAGGTTGGGGGTGGGGGTGGGTTCATAGTAGTTTGGGAGAAGAATATACAAAGGGTTCCATCCACAGTTATCTGTCTTAAAAGTGGGCTATAAAAGTGGGCTATAATTTGAGGATGATTATTATGCACATCCATCTCAGGGCTGGTGCTGGATAAGAATCAATGGAATCAATTAAAATGTAAATTAAATTTTAATGTTTTCACCTCCATGTTGCCCCTTTTGTGTGAACCTAGTTATCATCTATTTAGAACTATGTGCCAACAAAATAAAAGATTCAATAAAATAAAAGCCATTGTTCTCTATTCATGGAAGTACCTATTGCATGCACATTTTGAACCCAGCCCCTTCCCGATCGCTATAACAAGTTTAAATGATTGTTACTTTAGGATGCCCACCCTACCCCAAAGGTGTGTCAAAGTCAGAAATCTTCAAAAATCTTGCGATCTTTTTATTGGCTGATCTTGGTGCCAGGTGATCACACAGCTAATTCACAGGCACCTACTGTACATCAGCTGTGAGCATTTACAAAGAGTGTGAACAAAACAGTGGGCTTCTTTCCGTCAAACACCAGTCAATATTCAGCATGAGCAGGAGAAAAGAAGGGATGTAATGATGGAGTAATTGGACTGTCTGCAGTTTCTAACCCGACAGGGGCTCGTGGTCAGGGGGCATAACGATAAGGAGAGCAATTTCCTAAAGCTAGTGGAACTCCAGCCCCTTTCGGTACTGTAGTCACGCCAACATCGTTGGACGAGCTAAAGCTCTCGTGATTCTACAGTCCATTATATGATCATTGGAAAACCCCACAATTAAGTCTGAAGACCTGGTTGGCAACAAAACACTCATCGTACAAGTGTCGCAGAGAATTTTCAAAGGTACTCACAGTTGCACGAGGGTTTCGGACAGACAGACACTAGGGTTTGAAAGCTTGGCGTTGCTAATAAACATTTTAAATCATTTTTATACACTTGTCAACTTCATCTAAAACTGTTATCTTTCAAAATGGCTGCCTGTCTTCTTCTGCATTTGTGACATGGGTGGTGCGCCCAGCAATTGGACAATATCGGATATCGGTAAAAAATATCGAACATCCCTACTAAAAAACTAGTTTCTATTTCATATTTTTGTCAGACCATTTTTACAGTGTGGAGTTCTCTCTCCTGATTGGTTGAAGTGGGAATGGGATACCAGACAATGTATTTTAACAAGGGAAATATACCACTTACAGCACCTTTAATTTAGACGCTTATGCCCATAGGCGAAAACCTATTCCACACACCATGCAGGCAACCAGCCAGTCAACAACACAGGTTTTGAATTGGTTAATTCACGACATTGCATTAAAATTAGTGACACACACACACACACACAAATTGTTTGGCCCCAGCACTTCTGAAGTGAATCCGACACCTGTGTGTGTCTGTCTATGTGTGTGTGTGTGTGTGTGTGTGTGTGTGTGTGTGTGTGTGTGTGTGTGTGTGTGTGTGTGTGTGTGTGTGTGTGTGTGTGTGTGTGTGTGTGTGTGTGTGTGTGTGTGTGTGTGTGTGTGTGTGTGTGTGTGTGTGTGACTCTACCCAGGTGATTCATGGGTAGCAGTGGAGCAGACCAGTGCAACAGCCCAGGCTTTTCTAATGAGTGCAGAGTGTGTTTCTCAGTGTGAATCATAATGGAAGGTTATGTATATAACCTAGTTCTATGAGTTAAATGGTGCGCTCAGCACCTGTTCTGCACTGTACTTCACTTCGTGCCCGAGCACTGAATAAAAAATTCCACCATGTACCTTTAAATCCCAACATCCGTCTGACCACACCCCCTTCCGCTTACCTTCATAAGCAGGTGTGTGGTCACCTACTCGCCTCCTTCCCAAATGTTCACCACAAGGCGAGATCAAGGGCCGCAGCGGCGTCCAGGTGCTGAGCGCACCATTTAACTCATAGAACTAGGTTATATACATAACCGTCCGTTCTATGACGTTAATGGATTGCTCAGCACCTGTTCTGCAACAGGGGCTGAGCGGGAGCCATAGCCCGACCAATGTACCCCGCTGAGGCCCCCCACAACCATCAGACCGGGGAGGACCGAGCCCCCCCGACCTTCCCTAATGGAGGATACCCCCCCTATTGGAGGTTCACGGGAGGGCGACGGATCCGACCGTGCGAAGAGGCACTCAAGCAACTCAACGCACAGGGTGAGCAGACCGTGGCTTGACCCCACGACTACACACACGCACAACCCGCATGCCACCCGGGAACGAACGGAAGGAACAACCTCGTTACTGCCCCCAGAAATCACGGGGTCAAGAGCAAACCCAACCCCGTGGCAAGGCCGTAGCAGCGGAGCGCGAAGGAAGACCCAGACCCACTGAAGGGACTGGATCCCCTGGAAAACGGGGGCCCGGAGAGGTCAATGACGCCAGGCATCAAGACCCCACCAGGTGGTCACTTAGTGACACCGCCCCCCACATCGCCAGCGTATTCGGATAAGGGCCCTCCAAGAGCGGGCCCTTTCCCCCCAATAGCACACTGCCTGGCACACTGACCCTGCAGAACAGGCAGTCAGCATGGCCGTAAGCACACAAAAAAGGTTAACCAACAGAAGCAGGCAGTGCACCGGGGAAACCAAGCAACAGGCTGTAACCTGAGCCTGGAGCACTGCGGACGAGACAGGCGCCAAAGGAGTCAGCTGAAAACAGCCCCCCCGGCGGAAGGGGCGTATGCTGGCGTTGTTGAGCACCATGACAAAGCCTCCATTAAAAAAAACCCACCCAGAGGGGTTGAGGCAGAGAAGACTGACATCATTGGCAGACGTCATGAACGTGCAGGGGCACACTCAACCGGCTAACCCGGGAGTTGACTCTGCTCCAACACACCAGGGAATCAACCACCCGCTCGGTACAGACGGTGGTTGTTCCTATAACCCCTCAAGAAAAAACTCCAAAACACACCTGCGGGTATACACTGGCTATACCGCAGTACAAGTGTTTCAGTTTTCAAAAAAGGGTTATCCCAGGCCTACGGTATCAACAAAACTTTACTTCGGACCGGGCCCGGCGGCACGGGAAGCACAGGGTTACCAGAGGAGGTCCAAGACCACCCCAACAGCCCCCTCTTCGCCACGCGTGAGAGAGGAGCGAAAAGAATGGAGAACCAGCCCTAAGCACACCGCACTTGGCATTCCCAGGCGGTCTCCCAACCAAGTACTAACCAGGACCGAACCTGCGTAGCGTCCGAGATCGGACGAGATCGGGCGTGTACAGGTTGGTATGGCCGTAAGCCATATACAACATGTACCCAACAAAGGGTCTCCATAGCGCCTAACCTGTGACCGACCTGACATTTTTCCCCCCGGAAAAAGCACAAGTCCCTCAGGGTACCAGAACAGCAGATCTGCATCCCCGGCGGACAACGGGTTAACTGACCTGGACCAGCGTGACCAGACCAGTCCCGTGTCCTAACCACGCCGACATGACCACTCCAGAAGAGGGGGTAGGTATGCGTGTCGATCTAAAACATGAAAAGAGGGCGCCACCCAGACGGTCCCCATTTAGACCGTGCTCAGTGGCCCACCCCAAGGGCGTGAGACCCCTCTACCTATGTTCAGATCTATTCCGTTAACATCCCCCAGATATGAACGAGAATTCATCGAGACAACCTAGTAAACTGGCGCTCGGAAGAGACAAAACTCTATCCCAGTTGCCCTATAAAAACGCTGTTTTAACAAGCAACCAAGGCGCACTTAGCCCCTGTGTGATTCTGTCACAGAAACACACCTGAGCCAGCACTATGTATGCGTCGAGACCCAAACACATCAATGGATAGTCTAGCAAGACACCAAACATTGTTCCTCCAAGTCGCCTGGGAGAACGACACGGAGCCGTCGTGCCTCATGTACCTTCCTCTTTTTATTAAAAAAACAAAGAACACAGACTGACATGAATCCCTTGTGACGCCGCTGAGGGTAAAAAATTGTTTACATTTTTACATCCCACCACCCTCCCATAGGGAGGAGATGGAAATCCCCAGAGAGACTTCCCACGCGAGCTGTATAGATTGAAAAGAATATATTGCAACATTGAGCCATGTAAAAATGTGGGTTAGGACTCTCCGAGGAGGAGGCATTGAACCAATACACACTCAATAATCGAATTGAATCGAATACACACACAATAGAGCAGGACTCCTTTTTGAAGTTCTACTCACCTTGACAATCTGAGGAAGAGGCTCTGAACTCTGAGGAGGCTCCCTCACAGGGAAGGAGAGTCCTAACTCACAGAAGGCCCGAGTAGGAGCTTCGTGAGGAGGAGCCCTGACCACTCCCTGAAACAGATCCATCATATGGACCTGAACAACTCACGGAAGTCTTACCAACAGAGACGCGCACAGTGACGTACTCTATGGCGGGGGAATTTTTGCGGTGCACACGCCCAATCTTCCAGGACGTGGGACCAGGAAACTCCCCCCCCCCCCCCCCCCCCCGCCCCATCTTACCCTGTAACGTGCCGAACAGCAACGTGACAGGAACCTTGAAGGACAGGAGGTTTTAACCCCTGCCCATTAAAAGGGGAGGGAAGGATTACCAGTTCACCCCTTTACGATCCCACACCCATGATACGATGTAATGACAAAAAAGAGCATGACACAGTCAAGTCAAGTCAAGTCAAGTCAAGAGTTTTAATTGTCACGGCATACAGGTATACAATGAAATGCGGGTGGTCTTGCCCGCAACAATGTGCAATACAGTGGTACATATAATAGAATAAAAAAATGAAAAAACAACATTGTGCAGTAAACAGGTAACAGGTAACGTGGAGTGACATCTCGGTATCTGTACATAGTTATTTACAGAGCATATGGGACATGCTAGTTAGCTTTGGTAGTGCAATACACTGTTCCTGTTATTCTAATTTAAAGTGTCCTTTCCTTTGGCCATAAGTGTGCGTGTGTGCGACATGAGTGTGTGCCCGCTCATGTTAAAGTGTTAAGTGGCTGCTCGTGTGTGAGCGTGCACAGTGTGCGTGTCGTGTGTGTGTTCATGTGTGCTTGTGTGTGGATAGTTCAATGTTCTGAGCACTCAATGTTCATTGTTCATGGCTCTGATGGCCTGGGGGAAGAAGCTGAGCCTCAGCCGCTCTGTCCTAGTAGCTGGGGTTCGCAGGCGTCTGCCTGACCTCAGCAGCTGAAACAGGCTGTTATTGGGGTGGTGAGGGTCTTTCATTATCCTGCAGGCTCTGGATTTGCACCTCTTGTTGTATAGAACCTGCAGGGGGGGTAGTGCAATACCCGTGGTACGCTCGGCTGAGCGCACCACTCTCTGTAGGGCCTTCTTGTCCTGTGCCGTGCTGTTTCCATACCAGGCAGTGATGTTTCCGGTCAGGATGCTCTCTACAGCTCCTGAGTAGAAGGACTGGAGTATCTTCCCCGATACTCTGAACTTCCTTAACTGTCTCAGGTGGTAGAGGCGCTGTTTCGCCTTCTTTACTACTGTGTCTATGTGTGTTGACCATGTCAGGTCCTCTGAGATGTGGACCCCCAGGTACTTAAAGCTGCTCACCCTGTCCACGGTAGCCCCGTTAATCATCAGTGGTGTGTGCGTCTCCTGCTGTCCTCTCCTATAATCCACAATCAGCTCCTTGGTTTTACCAATGTTCAGGAGCAGGCTGTTGTCCTGGCACCAGCGTTCCAGTACCTCAACCTCCTCCCGATAGGCCTTCTCGTCGTTGTCCGAGATCAGCCCCACCACCACCGTGTCGTCTGCGAACTTCACTATGGAGTTGGAGCTGAACTTGGCCACACAGTCGTGTGTGTAGAGTGAGTACAGCAGCTACATGAAGTGTCTAACAGCTTCACACAGCTCATGTGCTAACCTGCTATCTGATTTTTACTAAGGAAAAAACACAGAATAAAGAGGGCCCCCTTAAGAGCCCCGGTACCAGACTTACACATGTGCTTCTGTGGCCAACCTAACCCAGTTGTAGATCACAAGACACACACAACCCTTTATCACCACAAAAAATGGCAAGTACACTCTTGCTACAGAGGAACGCCGTTTTTCATAACGAGAGAATACATAATTCTCGATTAGTATCGGCCACAGGCCTTGCTAAGCACACACGAAAAGTGACCAAACAATCTTTTCTTTAGGAAAATATAGTTTCTCAAGCGGTTAGCACAACCCCAGCAACTAAGCTAAGGGTCACATCGTATCCCCACAAACACAGTGACACAATATATTGTAAACAACATGTCTGAGAGGAGGGTGGGGAAGCCCCAGGGAACCGGGGGAATCACCCCTCCTACCTTACCCTTGATACGGCCCAGTTGAACAGGTAACCCTGTTTAATATGTGAACACACTGTTCATTGTCATTACAGGCTGAGAAAAGAATTCATTCTTCACTCATATGTCACTAAGCATAGCTTTATAGGTTAATTAACCCCCTTAGTTGTGAGTACACGGTACATGAACACACATGCTGTTCTCAACACAACTAACCAGATCATTTTTACACATGTAACAACAACCCGATTTGTATGGAGAAGAAGCTATACCAGTGACAAGACAATTCACACATAACACGCATCGTATCCTCAATGTATTGCAGCAACACCCGTTTTGGAAAACATCGTTATTACAAAACATTTAGAAGGGAAGGAAGAAGACGTGTTTAAGGTCTGGTCGGGACCTTCCTACCGTGAGCGCAGGCCAAGCGAACTGCAGTCTGGGTAACGGGGCACCGACGGTAAACACAGCATTCCTGTGTTGACGACAAGGGCAGCGTCACTGCGTCACCCAGCCGCTACGGTTCTCCATGTTGACGCAGTCCTCGCCGGCCGGGCTCCCGGTAGGTTCGACTAACATCCTCTGTCAAAGATGACGTCGTAGTCAGAGTGTTTAAGGCATGTTATAGTCACAGAAACGTTCAACAGTGTAGCATTAAGCTAACAGCCGATCGGCTGATAGCAACAAGCTAACGTATACCAGCCTGGTAAACACAGCGAGCTAACGCCGCAGCTAACAGCTGACTGGCAGTAGTCCATAACTAGCATGCAAGCTAACCAGCCATCACCTGAACTGCATACAATGACATAACAAGCCACACTTCAGACAGGCCGCTGTCCCAATCCCTTCCCTAACAGTGAAAAGAAAAAGAAATGTCAGAACACAGTTGTCAACGGTGATCCAGACACACACGGGGCCCTTTGAGCATGGAACTTCCGATAAAGAAGATCTTATGCCCACATTTCCTCGTTAGGGTAAACTTTCATTTGTATATGAAAGATGGGGCCTGCACGGGACAGAGAAGCATCCGCTCTAGAATCCTGGGATTACCAGAACCTAGCGCGGGCCACTAGATTAGCCATCATGGGCGTCAGGCCAAGATCCTCCGACCGCCGCTTTAAGCCGAACAGAGGACCCTAGCCTGGCGTCGGCGTTTCGTAAATTGTTAGCTAACCCCCATAGCATCAACAACAACCAGAGCTTGCAAGCAAAACAGTACATACCCAACCTGGAAACCACCGCTTCTCACAACAGTCGGTGCGTCCTACAGTCCAGCTGTGTTGCTGGAGGGTCTTTACCCCATCCAGCCGCAGCAAGGAGGATTGTAGTTGGGAAGCATGTCAGCGGCGTGAGCTCCTAATACGAAAAAATCGGTGGAGGTTTAGAATGATCATCATCTTCCAGACACTCCAGTAACGAAGACAATATCGCCGTATTTTCTCGAAAATAGTGAGAGAGAAAATAAAGATATGATGTCAACGTATCTCTTGTTTTCCAACTTTCTTCTACTAACAACCTCGTCAAGTGGGGATCTACCGAAAGCACTTCCTTGTGGTGAAAGTGAAGAAGGAGGCGAGTAGGTGACCACACACCTGCTTATGAAGGTAAGCGGAAGGGGGTGTGGTCAGACGGATGTTGGGATGTAAAGGTACATGGTGGAATTTTTTATTCAGTGCTCGTGCACGAAGTGAAGTACAGTGCAGAACAGGTGCTGAGCAATCCATTAACGTCATAGAACTATGCCCCTCATCACAATCCTAACGTTAACCATTCCCCACTAACCCATAACCTAACCCTAACCCTGACCATAACCTAACCCTACCCATAAACTAACCCTAAGCATAACCTAACCATGACCATAAACTAACCCTACCCATAAACTAACCATAAGCATAACTTAACTAGGGCTGGGTGATATGGCCTAAATATGATATCACGATATTTTCTGACCTTTCGGCGATACACGATACGCATCACGATGTTTTTACTTTTTTTCCCCAAACAATTCATTATGAGGCTTACCAAGACAGTATTTGAGTTTGCAAGCTAACATTAAAGACAAAATAAAATACCCATGAATTTAGCATTTTTATATTATATATTAGATTTAGATTATATATTGCATATATTTAGCAATGAGATATTATATGATTTAGATATGAAATATGATGAATTGAAAATGGGGGACCCTGATGTAAACAAGACGAAAGTCTTTCTCTGGTCTGCATCCTCCAGTCCACTGTTGTTGTATTGAGCTGTACTGTATTGTACCCATTCTGCAATCTGTTAATAACGTTTTCATTCATTCAGACGGCAAACAGAATCATTTTGATTGACAGTCGAGTCTGCCAATTACGTCACACCGCTTGCACCCGCCCTGCTGTTCTTAGCACCAATCGGCAAGCGCGTATACATTTTTTACTTCCGCTATATCCGCCATTGGTTTTGACGAGAGCTCACGACAACAACAACGGTAGCGGTAGCTCCCGGCGGCCGACGTTTAGCTTTTAGCTCCGCAGGATGACTAAACGAGGCATAATGATTTTACTGCAACGAATGTTATAATAAAAGCCTTTCCATACATCTGTCTGATTGAAAACTGTATTAACAGACCGCAGAATGGGTACAACTGAGTCAGCACGGGCTGAGATATGAACGACTAATGCTTGCTATCTATCTAGGTAGACCTCGGACGTTGCTATGTAAATACGCTGATGTTATTGAACGTGTAACTATATAACGTTAATGCCACAAAACAAATGCCTTTGTTATCATAAGTAGTAACTTTGATGCAGTAGTGTGTGTGTGGGGCGGCGCTGTTCAAAAGTTTGAACGTGTGGACCAGATTGACGTGACACAATCCTCTTGGGCAAAACATCACGATATCCACGATACGTTTAAAAAGTGTATCGTTAATTAACTGTACCCGATATTTATATAATATCGTCATATCGCCCAGCCCTAAACTTAACCCTGACTGTAACTGAGGGGTACAATTCCCTGACTGTATTGTTAAGTATGGTATTAAACCACTACCTCTTGTACTTTAACTTCTGGCCATCCAGTACATGATATAGATATGATGAACACTTTCCCACCTGATGAAACGAAGTCCACACAAATGTACAAATCGAATATTTAATATAGCAAAAGGTATATACAACGTTCACTTGTTTACACTTATGATTTGAAATGCACTTGTATGGCAAATGAGTATTCGTAGGTAAATCAACATTGAATGTCCAATCTCTGGTTACGCAGGGAGTAAGTATACAACCCGGTTCTTTAGGGAACTATAGCGATGGTACTTAAATGATTATAGCTGGATACACTAAGGGGGGGGGGGGGGTCCCGCTGGTTGTAAGACAGTAGGAGGGGGGGGTTAGAGAAGCCGCTGGCGGTATCCCATCTGGCCGACGATTTCTTGGGAGAATTCAAAGTCTTGAACACGGTGCCCACAGAACCTCGGTCCGCAGACGAATACAGCTGGACCCTCTGGTGGACGGTAGCTGCCGGTCCACAACGGAGAGACGTGAGGCGACCTCACTGGTGTAGAGCGCCGTCTCACCTGGACTCCTCTCCGGGGGGTAGTTCCAACACTCCGCAGTGTTGGCCGTTATCCATGGAATAATCAAAGCACCCAAAGCATAATCCAAGCCGTGGAAGGCTCGCCGTCGTCCGGGTAGAGTAATCCAATGTACAGGTCCAGTCGCCCTGGCCCGGAGCTCCTCGGATGCAAGCACCACTAGTGGTCTGCCCAGCCTGGTTAAGACTCCAGATAACGTCAGGAACGATGGGGGTACTGATAACTTTATAACTCTAACCGACGATGCACCATACATAAATAGACTATTATTAGCTTAATAGAATACGTCCAACTCGACGGTATAGTGCCAAACTATGACAATTCAACTATTAATCCACACGATATCTCAATGCCTATTCTGAGGCCAAGTAGGCCTTACTGCACCACACGTGCGTCGTTGGTGAGGCTTCGCGTCTGTTACTCGGTTGGAGGGTAAAGAACTAATGGACTAAAAGAAAGTTCTACTTTACTTGCGCCATATATATATGCGCTGTGAACAAATAGTACCATTCGTATTTCGCCAGACGTATTCCTACGCGGAACCGGGCTTGCCACGACGTGTTGGGCGGCACGATTGAACTTGAACCTAGGGGTATGGCTGCTGGCGCCAGGTTCTCGTCCAATGGTAGAATGAAACTATTATGGGCTGTTTAGTAGACTAAAGGGATATTCAGTGCATATTGTACAAGGAATATACAGGGGATATCAAACGATATACAAATACTATTTAAATATATATATATAAATAAATATATATATTCGGTTTAATCTGATCCTTCACAACAGCCGCCCCCTAATTAGTCCCACCTAATTAGCTAAGCAGAGACAGATTAACCGCACTGTCTACCACTCAAGGTCCGCTGTAAGGGTCAGTCAACTCACAAAGTCATGGGGTCATGGTCATCATCGATAGTGTCTGGGAGTCGGGGCAGTTCTATTAGCCTCGCCACGGGTCGTGTGTAAGTTTGCCCTTGAACGAGTACTTCAGCTGCTCGGACCTTGCCATCGGCACCGGTGATCACTTTGCTTACGCGGCCAGCCGGCCACATAGCTCTGGGTAGTGACTGGTCGATGATCATGACGACTGTTCCTTCCGTCAAATTGTCTCT
The DNA here is from genome assembly GCF_963971535.1 of Notolepis coatsorum. Classification (NCBI taxonomy): domain Eukaryota; kingdom Metazoa; phylum Chordata; class Actinopteri; order Aulopiformes; family Paralepididae; genus Notolepis; species Notolepis coatsorum. The sequence goes on from NC_140165.1 coordinate 225,047,450, forward strand.
CTCTTTTACCCACTTCTGGCGGGTCTGTAGAGACGGTAGGTAGTGGAGTAGGAAGCTGCTCCAAAACTTGTCAGCTAGTACTTGACTGTACCTCCACATTCTTCGGCCGTTCGCTTCTTCAGGCCTGTACATTGTCTGGGGTAGCGCGGGGTCCAGCCGCACCATTAAGAGTGTGTTGGGGGTGACTGGGTCGACATCTGCTACATCACTGGAGACGTAACCGAGGGGTTTTGAGTTCAATACTCCCTCGATCTCCGTGAGGACTGTCATTAGGACTTCTTCCGCCACAGTCTGGGCCCCAAGCACGGCGTACAGGGCTGTCTTTATAGAACGTACTTCTCGTTCCCAGGTTCCACCGAAGTGGGGTGCGTTCGGGGGATTAAACTGGAAGTCAATCTGGGATGGAGCGAGGTGGGTCTTAAGTTCTGGGCCCATAGCTTGGAAGCTCCCTCTCAGCTCTCTTTCTCCGCCTTTGAAGTTTGTCCCGTGATCAGACAACAATGTAGACGGTTTTCCTTTCCGTGATGTGAATCTTCGGAAGGCCATAAGGAATGAGTCTGTGCTCATGGTCGGAAGGAGCTCGATATGTATCGCTCTGGTGGTCATGCATTTGAATACAATACCCCACCGCTTCTCGGTTCCTCTTCCTCTCTTCTCTTGGGCACGCAAGTAGGCCACCGATCCATAGGCTACTTCGGAGGCGTCGCTGAAGACGTGTAGATCAATCTTGCATGTCTCTGGCTTCACTGTGGATGGGAAGTAGCTGCGGCGTATATTGACGCCTGGGAGTGAGCGGAGTTCCGTCTCCCACTCTCTCCATGTTGAGGCAAGGTGTGCGGGTATTGGGTCGTCCCAGCCCTGGTCCTTGTCCCATAGTGCTCGTACAATCATCTTTGCCCTGGTGGTGTAAGGTAGAATACATCCCAACGGGTCATATTGTCTGGCGAGTGTTCTGTACACACTCCGTCTGGTGGTCGGTGTCCCCGTCGACCTTCCCTGCTCTGGAGTCAGGGGTTTGTGTCTATAGTGGAGCGAGTCTGTTTTGAAGCGCCAGACTAGTCCTAGTGTCATTTCTTGGGCTTCTCCTGGGATGGTCGCCATCCAGGTCTCGCTGCTGGCAGCCTTGTCCACGGGGGAGAGGCTGCGCAATACGTGCGGGTCACTGCTGGCCCACTGCCTGAGATCAAAGCCGCCTTTGATCAGGGAGGCGCGTAGCTTGATTAGGAGAGCCTCGGCTTCTTCTTGAGTCGAGACGCTTTGTAAACAGTTGTCCACGTAGAAACTGTTCTTCACACTGTGTCGGACCTCTTCATCTGCTGCTGGGTCCTCTGCGACGTGTTTCTGTAGTGCAAATGTAGCACAGCACGGGCTGCATGTGGTTCCGAAGGGGAGTACTTCCCACTGGTAGATGGCTGGGTTCTCATCTCCGATCCTCTCTCTCCATAGGAACCGCAGCAGGGGCTTGTCCTCCTCCACTAGTCTCACCTGCAGGAACATCCCTTTGATATCCCCGCTGATAGCCACCTTGTCCTGGCGGAAGCGCAGTAGCACGCCTAGTAGGGAGGGGCCGAGTGTGGGGCCGGGCAAGAGTTCTTTATTCAGATTTTGGGATCCGATCTGGTAGCTGCAGTTAAACACAATGCGATCCTTGCCGTTGTGGTGGACCTTGTGATGCGGCACGTACCATGATTCGGTCGTCTGATCGGCCTCTTTAATGTCAATCTTTGTCACGTGTCCCGCTGTGATTAGCTTCTCAATCTCAGCGCGGTACACACCCTCTTGAGCGGGGTCTTTGGCTAGGCGCCGCTCCGTGTTCAATAGATAGCGCTCCGTGGCGTCTTTCTTTGCGTGAAAGGTGGGCATTCCCTCTCGCCTCAGGAGTGGAGTTGCGTATCTCATCACTCCGCCGACTGTGACTCTCTTTGTCCCTTGCTCGAGTAGGTTGATGGCGTAAATGTCTTCCTTAGAACGAATATCTTTCTTTTCGTTCTTAAAGGGCATTGTCTCTAGTGTCCATAGCCTCTCGACATGCTGCAGGAGAGTGGTGTCTTCTTCTGTCATTCTGGAGTGGAGGCAGCTAGTGGCTGCTGTTCGGTTGAGAGATTTAGCGAGGGGGCCTTGTAGTGTCCACCCTAGGCGGGTCTCGACTGCTGCAGGACAGCCTCGGGGTCCTGTATGGACCCGGTCAATCTCTTCTTATTGTCCGAATCGTCATTTCGTTCTCGCTCCCCTGCAGTCCCAGCTGGGCCGCCGCGGACGCGAGCAGAAGGGTCTTCTCTGACCCGTCATCAAGGACGGCGTAAGTGTCCATGACTTTATCTTGGTAGCTCAATGTCACACGGACTACCTTTAAGAGCACTTGGGCGCCGCTGCTGCTGGCGGGGTCAATGTACATGACACTTGCCTTGGTGCCGCTCGATGGTGCAGGTGAAGGCCGTCTTCTGTTACTGTCGTGTAGTATATCTAGATGGGCTCCGTCGCACCGACTGCACCTTTTCTTTAGGCGGCATTCGGCTGCCATGTGTGGTCGCGCACATCGGTAACAGCGCCTGTTGGACTTTATCCATTGACTCACTTCTTCTGCATTCATCTTTGTGAACAGGTCACATTGTGACAGCCAGTGTTCTTTCTCACAGTAGGGGCACGCCATCTTCCACTTCTCTTTTCTCGAGGGGGTACTGTGGCTCTTACTGCTCGGTACTGACTCTGATTGGTGCATGACAGTCACCGATCTTCTTCCATCATTTATTCTCCTGGGTCCCTCTCTGGAGCTTGGCGTGCTCCGCCCGAACGTATCCAGCCGTAAGCTGCTGACTTCTCTCGCCAGGAAGTCGGCTAGATCAAGGAGGGATGGTTCGGGGCCGTTAGGATCCCGGTAGTCTCTCTGCCGCCTAAAGCGCTCTTGTCTTGCGGGTGGCAGCTTCTCCAAAATCCTCTCGACGTTAGAGTTGGCGTATAGCTCATGCATGCCCTTTTCCCGTTGCGCTCCCAGCATCCCTACCAGGGACTGCACTTTGATTGACAGGTCGTCTAATGAGCGATTGTCTGTTGCTGGGGGTAGGCGATCAATATGCCTTATCTCTTGGATTACGTAATCCCATATACGTCCATATCTCTGGTCCAGCGCGGCTAGGGCCGCTGTGTATGGGGTCGTAGAGGTGGCATAGGCTAGCGCTATATTGTGCGCTCGCGGTACTTTCAGGTGCTTCAGTAATATTGCATACTTGTGGCGTTCATCAGCGACATCCACCATCATTGTCTCTAAGCACATCCGGAGCTCCGTGTACTGTGCTCGATTCTCATAGGTGAAGTCTGGAAACGACGGCGTGGCAATGTATGACGCCGTGGATGGCTGATACATCGGCGAGCGTTGGGGGAGAGACCTCCTAGGCGAGTCCCCTCTTGCGCCTCTCTGTGGGCTGGTACCGACAGGGTACCATGGCCCGCTGGTCCAGGTGCTATTCCTCGGGGCTGGTCGTGCGTCGTGCTCACCCGTGAATAGAGTCGGGGGTCTGTAGCGCAGCGCCGCGGGGGTATAGCCTGGGCTGTACTGGACCTCCTGGTCCGGTGGAGTACTGTGCTGTCGTCGGGCTTGGTTCTCCTCCTCTCCCTCTTCTTCCTCTATCAGGTCTTCCAGATCCTGTAATCGTTTATTTAGCTTGTCCGCAGTGTATGCCGCTCCTTCCTTGTAGCTGGGTCTCGCTTGGACCGGTCTGGGAAGGGGGTCTGCGGGGGGTATAGGCTTGGTCTGTTGGTCAAGTTCAGGGTCGCTTGCTCGGTTAGGAGACGCTGCCCTTGACTGTTGTCTCGACGAGTTCCTTGAACCCCTGGCGGAGGGAGAGGGTGTTGCCTTGCGGATCAGCTGCTCCATTAGCTGCGCTTGTAACTTGTCGCGCTCGACTTCGCGCTTGGTGAGATCTGCTTCTCTTTGGGCACCGGCAGCGGCGCGCTGGGCGTCGGCCCGGTCTCTTGCCATATTCTCTTCCGTCTGAAGGCGTCTCATCTCCAGGCGTGTGCGCTCTTCTTCGCTCCGTTGCTGTGCTTGGAGTCGGTCGCGTTCGCCCTGAAGTCGATCGCGTTCGGTAGAGGCTGTCAGGCTGACGAGGAACGCCTGTTGTAGCATCCTCTCCGCTTCGCTGGGGGAAGGCGGTTGTGGAGGTGAGCCGCTCCTGTGTGAGCCGCTCCTGGGTGTACTCGTTGGGGAGTCCTGGAGCTCTATTTCCTCGGCGCTCTCCTCCTCTTCTTCCGTGCAGAGTTCTCTCTCTGTAGGGTTGTCTTCCTCCCGGGGCTGGTCGGGGACTACTTCTTCGGTATTGGCGGGGGGTAAAGGCATGTCAGCTCCCTCCTGGTCCCCACCGTGAGCTTGGTCAGTTACCTGGTCCCCACCGTGAGCTTGGTCAGTTACATTAGGACCTACTAGTTTTCAAGTTTCTTTAATAGTTGTCATACAGAAGTACAGAATACTTTTGTACAAAATGCTTCTTACTGTTGCGCTCCAGAGACTGTGCAAGACAAGATAAGTATGAAATAAAAACATAGTAAAATTAGAAGTAAAAAAAGAGGTCACAGTGTTCAGTTTAGACATATGTACAAGGGCCTCTGTGGTCGGGGAAACCTGGTCGTTAAGGTCAGACATAATTTTACTTTCTACTTTTACCGCGTTTACCGTTTGTCGAAGGCTAGGTAGTTGACTGACAGCGTAATCCTCTAAGTACTGAGGTGTCTGTCGTCTGCGCCGCGGGCGTTCTACGTTAGGAGGACCGTTTCGTGGAGTGTTCATCATAGGCCATTTTAATATTAATAACACTATATTAATATTACACTAGTTACCATCCGGCTCGAAGGACCAATTGTAACTGAGGGGTACAATTCCCTGACTGTATTGTTAAGTATGGTATTAAACCACTACCTCTTGTACTTTAACTTCTGGCCATCCAGTACATGATATAGATATGATGAACACTTTCCCACCTGATGAAACGAAGTCCACACAAATGTACAAATCGAATATTTAATATAGCAAAAGGTATATACAACGTTCACTTGTTTACACTTATGATTTGAAATGCACTTGTATGGCAAATGAGTATTCGTAGGTAAATCAACATTGAATGTCCAATCTCTGGTTATGCAGGGAGTAAGTATACAACCCGGTTCTTTAGGGAACTATAGCGATGGTACTTAAATGATTATAGCTGGATACACTAAGGGGGGGGGGGGTCCCGCTGGTTGTAAGACAGTAGGAGGGGGGGGTTAGAGAAGCCGCTGGCGGTATCCCATCTGGCCGACGATTTCTTGGGAGAATTCAAAGTCTTGAACACGGTGCCCACAGAACCTCGGTCCGCAGACGAATACAGCTGGACCCTCTGGTGGACGGTAGCTGCCGGTCCACAACGGAGAGACGTGAGGCGACCTCACTGGTGTAGAGCGCCGTCTCACCTGGACTCCTCTCCGGGGGGTAGTTCCAACACTCCGCAGTGTTGGCCGTTATCCATGGAATAATCAAAGCACCCAAAGCATAATCCAAGCTGTGGAAGGCTCGCCGTCGTCCGGGTAGAGTAATCCAATGTACAGGTCCAGTCGCCCTGGCCCGGAGCTCCTCGGATGCAAGCACCACTAGTGGTCTGCCCAGCCTGGTTAAG
>NC_140165.1:225058091-225108043 GCF_963971535.1 Notolepis coatsorum
CAACGTTATTTAACATTGCAGAATGGGTACAATTACAATACGGCTCAATACAAACAATTGTTAAGGGGCCCAAGGGGTGTAGACTGTTGTCGTTTGGTCAAATCTAGCGAATTGACATCATGCTCCAATTTTTTTTTTTTATTCTGTGGAGCGATGTGGCGCGGGAAGCGCTTGATTCGTAAATGAAGGTGAGCGCTGATCGACTTGGGGGGGCGGGCCAACATGAGCGGATGGGAGCGGAACCAGACGTCTAGAGCGAAGAGCGGATTTTTTGAGTGCTCCGATCCGCTCACATGCACTGGTGTCCTCCCATATCCTCTTGCAGCGGCGAAGGTGGGCCAGAACCGAGGGGACAGAAATCTCCTCTTCCTGAGTTGGGAACAGTGGTGGCTGGTAGCCCAGAAAAGACTCAAAGGGGGACTGACCTGTGGCAGCGGAGGGCAGGGAGTTGTGAGCGTACTCGATCCAAGGCAGGTGGTCACTCCAGGTGGAAGGGATCCCGTGAAGGCGGAAAACATGGAGCACCATCAGGTCTGCAGTCTCTGAAGCAAACGGAAGTTTGGGGGAAAGCGACAAAGTGAAGAGCCTTTGAGAACCGATCGACAATGGTTAGAATGACAGTGTTACCGTGTGATGGAGGCAGCTCCGAGAAGGTGGAGTCCACTTTAGCAGACCAGACAGAGGGCACGGAGGGCGCCGCGAGTTGGGTGAGGGGCGCAGCAACCCGGCTGTAGTCCCTGATTAAACATCGGTAGAAGTTCGCAAACCCCAGGAAGTGCTGGAGCTGCTTGACATTGGCGGGCCTGGGCCAGTCCACCACTGCCTTGATCTTCTCAGGGTCCGTCCGGATCCGGCCGCTCTCGATTATGTAGCCGAGGAACCCGATGGAGGGGACGTGGAACTCACACTTCTCAGCTTTGACAATTTGTTCTCCAGCAGGCGTTGGAGGACCCAACGGAGATGCTGGATGTGCTCATCCATAGAGCGGGAAAAAATTAAAATTTCATATAAGGGCGTGGAACAGTGGAGGCTGCTGACCAAATTTTTTGGTGAAGCACAAATTATTATATTATATTTATAAAACATCCCCCAATGTGTGTGTCAGTAGTGGCTGGTGAGTTCAAAAATTGGGGAGGACGGGAGATAAAAAACTGTAATAAAGAAGTACAGACAACAGGTAGTAATTTATACCTTTGAGTAACTCTTGGCACACACCTCACTTACACACATCACAACAATAGCTTAGTCAAGAAGGCAAATCAAAAACTATTTGTTTACAGCAAGATCAGACCATTTCTCATCCTCACTGTTTCAAACACATCTACATGCAATTTCTTTCCAATTTCATGCAAAAAGAGCTTATAAAATGCATGGTAAATGTCCACCCTGGACTCACCACTGTACTCACAGCTTTACTGCCAAGACACAATAGGCTACAAGTCAGGAAGTATCACCACATCAATCCCACATGCACTCATTCCAGTACACACACACACACACACACACACACACACACACACACACACACACACACACACACACACACACACACACACACACACACACACACACACACACACACACACACACACACAACACACACACACAACACACACACACACAGTACCCAGGTGGCCAGCATACTCTGCCCAATTCCGGCTACCGGTCGGCACACTCGGCATATGTCCGGCACGGCACGCCAACGATGAGCCGGATCTGGCGCGGTAATGGTTGCCGGGCCAGAGCCGACTCGCACTCGCCAAAGATAAACCGGCTCTGGCCCGGCAATGGTTGCCGGGGCGGAGCCGACTCGGGCTCGCCAAAGATAAACCGGCTCTGGCCCGGCAATGGTTGCCGGGGCTGAGCCGACTCGGGCTCGCCAAAGATAAACCGGCTCTGGCCCGGCTCGGCTTGCCGTGCCAGAGCCGACTCGGGCTCGCCAAAGATAAACCGGCTCTGGCCCGGCTCGGCTTGCCGTGCCAGAGCCGACTCGGGCTCGCCAAAGATAAACCGGCTCTGGCACGGCAATGGTTGCCGGGGCAGAGCCGACTCGGGCTCGCCAAAGATAAACCGGCTCTGGCTCGGCAATGGTTTGCGGCGTCGTTTCTTGCGCTAGCCTCTTGTTAGCCAGCATTGCCTTAATAGCTTTGAGCTATGGATCTTTGCCGATGCATAAAGTATTGTTTATAGTGCATTTCTTGCCACCTTATAGCATTTGTACATTTGTATGACCGTCTATAATGCTCCTGTTAGGTTTTTCCGGACGTTTTGGTAATGATTTTCACTATAAAATCATATTTCTAAATGACAGGAAGTTGATAAACTGGCCGGAATAGCTTTGAGCTAACGGATCTTTGCCGATGCATTCCATTCTAAACGTAACGTTAGTTGTTCAAAACATTACCCGTCTATATAATTTGTTCCTCAACGTTATATAGACGGGTCATGTTTTGTAAACTAACGTTATGTTTAGAATGGAATGAATACGGGTCGGGAAAGATAGTTAGCTCAAAGCTAATCCGGAAGGACAGCTAACAGTAGCTACTGTCTAACTGTGATGCATTTTCTGTTTGCAGTCCAATGTTCACCAAAACACACACCCACACACTTATAATTTGTTCCTCAACGTTATATAGACAGGTCATGTTTTGTAAACTAACGTTATGTTTAGAATGGAATGAATACATGGGTCGGGAAAGATAGTTAGCTCAAAGCTAATCCGGAAGGACAGCTAACAGTAGCTACTGTCTAACTGTGATGCATTTTCTGTTTGCAGTCCAATGTTCACCAAAACACACACCCACACACTTATAATTTGTTCCTCAACGTTATATAGACAGGTCATGTTTTGTAAACTAACGTTATGTTTAGAATGGAATGAATACTAACACAACACAGACTGCAGCTCCCCAAGCTAACACAACACAGACTGCAGCTCCCCAAGCTAACACAAGCTAACACAACACAGACTGCAGCTCCCCAAGCTAACACAAGCTAACACAACCCAGCCTGCAGCTCCCCAAGCTAACACAAGCTAACACAACATGGACTGCAGCTCCCCAAGCTAACACAAGCTAACACAACACAGACTGCAGCTCCCCAAGCTAACACAAGCTAACACAACATGGACTGCAGCTCCCCAAGCTAACACAAGCTAACACAACACAGACTGCAGCTCCCCAAGCTAACACAAGCTAACACAACACAGACTGCAGCTCCCCAAGCTAACACAAGCTAACACAACACGGACTGCAGCTCCCCAAGCTAACACAAGCTAACACAACATGGACTGCAGCTCCCCAAGCTAACACAAGCTAACACAACACAGACTGCAGCTCCCCAAGCTAACACAAGCTAACACAACACAGACTGCAGCTCCCCAAGCTAACACAAGCTAACACAACACAGACTGCAGCTCCCCAAGCTAACACAAGCTAACACAACACAGACTGCAGCTCCCCAAGCTAACACAAGCTAACACAACATGGACTGCAGCTCCCCAAGCTAACACAAGCTAACACAACACAGACTGCAGCTCCCCAAGCTAACACAAGCTAACACAACACGGACTGCAGCTCCCCAAGCTAACACAAGCTAACACAACACAGACTGGAGGGGATAGAGGACTGGAGGCCACCGGCTTCAGCTGTGACACATGAAACGAGGGGTGAATGCGCATATGGGACCAAAGCTTGAGTCTGACGACTGAGGGGTTTATAACCGACAAGATTTCATAGGGACCAACAAAACTCGGTGAGAGTTTCTGGGAAACGGACTTAAGTGGAGAGCCAAACCATCTGACCTGGTTGGTAGTCGGGGGCTGGGGTCCTGTGGCCGTCAGCAAAGCGGCGATTCCGGTCACGGGAGCAGCGCGGCCCTGGTGTCCTCCAGGGCATGTGAGCGGTGCGGCGCGTGAGTGGCGCGGGGAGCGGAGCAGGCGGTTTTGACGTGAGCGACGGAGTGGGTTTTAAAATGGGTCGGCGCGACGTCCGGAGCGAGAGTTCTCCTCCGCTCCTATCCGCTCCGGGCCGCTCACACAGTGGTTTATCACTGATGTAATATACATGTAGTACAATGCCAAGGCAACAGGTGGCGATGTACAAACATGAAGGCCATTTTCAACCAATGAGAAGGGTGAACCGTCACTCACATCCTGTTAGACAAAAGTATATGCCGCCATTGTTGTTGTCGTTAGCTTACATGCTAACATGAATGGCCGCGACCATAGCATTGTGGCTAGGTGAGCTACCATCGCTTAGAAGAGGTAGTGAATGGATAAACAACGTTATTTAACATTGCAGAATGGGTACAATTACAATACGGCTCAATACAAACAATTGTTAAGGGGCCCAAGGGGTGTAGACTGTTGTCGTTTGGTCAAATCTAGCGAATTGACATCATGCTCCAATTTTCTTTTTTATTCTGTGGAGCGATGTGGCGCGGGAAGCGCTTGATTCGTAAATGAAGGTGAGCGCTGATCGACTTGGGGGGGGCGGGCCAACATGAGCGGATGGGAGCGGAACCAGACGTCTAGAGCGAAGAGCGGATTTTTCGAGTGCTCCGATCCGCTCACATGCACTGGTGTCCTCCCATATCCTCTTGCAGCGGCGAAGGTGGGCCAGAACCGAGGGGACAGAAATCTCCTCTTCCTGAGTTGGGAACAGTGGTGGCTGGTAGCCCAGAAAAGACTCAAAGGGGGACTGACCTGTGGCAGCGGAGGGCAGGGAGTTGTGAGCGTACTCGATCCAAGGCAGGTGGTCACTCCAGGTGGAAGGGATCCCGTGAAGGCGGAAAACATGGAGCACCATCAGGTCTGCAGTCTCTGAAGCAAACGGAAGTTTGGGGGAAAGCGACAAAGTGAAGAGCCTTTGAGAACCGATCGACAATGGTTAGAATGACAGTGTTACCGTGTGATGGAGGCAGCTCCGAGAAGGTGGAGTCCACTTTAGCAGACCAGACAGAGGGCACGGAGGGCGCCGCGAGTTGGGTGAGGGGCGCAGCAACCCGGCTGTAGTCCCTGATTAAACATCGGTAGAAGTTCGCAAACCCCAGGAAGTGCTGGAGCTGCTTGACATTGGCGGGCCTGGGCCAGTCCACCACTGCCTTGATCTTCTCAGGGTCCGTCCGGATCCGGCCGCTCTCGATTATGTAGCCGAGGAACCCGATGGAGGGGACGTGGAACTCACACTTCTCAGCTTTGACAATTTGTTCTCCAGCAGGCGTTGGAGGACCCAACGGAGATGCTGGATGTGCTCATCCATAGAGCGGGAAAAAATAAAATTTCATATAAGGGCGTGGAACAGTGGAGGCTGCTGACCAAATTTTTTGGTGAAGCACAAATTATTATATTATATTTATAAAACATCCCCCAATGTGTGTGTCAGTAGTGGCTGGTGAGTTCAAAAATTGGGGAGGACGGGAGATACAAAATTGTAATAAAGAAGTACAGACAACAGGTAGTAATTTATACCTTTGAGTAACTCTTGGCACACACCTCACTTACACACATCACAACAATAGCTTAGTCAAGAAGGCAAATCAAAAACTATTTGTTTACAGCAAGATCAGACCATTTCTCATCCTCACTGTTTCAAACACATCTACATGCAATTTCTTTCCAATTTCATGCAAAAAGAGCTTATAAAATGCATGGTAAATGTCCACCCTGGACTCACCACTGTACTCACAGCTTTACTGCCAAGACACAATAGGCTACAAGTCAGGAAGTATCACCACATCAATCCCACATGCACTCATTCCAGTACACACACACACACACACACACACACACACACACACACACACACACACACACACACACACACACACACACACACACACACACACACACACACACACACAACACACACACACAACACACACACACACAGTACCCAGGTGGCCAGCATACTCTGCCCAATTCCGGCTACCGGTCGGCACACTCGGCATATGTCCGGCACGGCACGCCAACGATGAGCCGGATCTGGCGCGGTAATGGTTGCCGGGCCAGAGCCGACTCGCACTCGCCAAAGATAAACCGGCTCTGGCCCGGCAATGGTTGCCGGGGCGGAGCCGACTCGGGCTCGCCAAAGATAAACCGGCTCTGGCCCGGCAATGGTTGCCGGGGCTGAGCCGACTCGGGCTCGCCAAAGATAAACCGGCTCTGGCCCGGCTCGGCTTGCCGTGCCAGAGCCGACTCGGGCTCGCCAAAGATAAACCGGCTCTGGCCCGGCTCGGCTTGCCGTGCCAGAGCCGACTCGGGCTCGCCAAAGATAAACCGGCTCTGGCACGGCAATGGTTGCCGGGGCAGAGCCGACTCGGGCTCGCCAAAGATAAACCGGCTCTGGCTCGGCAATGGTTTGCGGCGTCGTTTCTTGCGCTAGCCTCTTGTTAGCCAGCATTGCCTTAATAGCTTTGAGCTATGGATCTTTGCCGATGCATAAAGTATTGTTTATAGTGCATTTCTTGCCACCTTATAGCATTTGTACATTTGTATGACCGTCTATAATGCTCCTGTTAGGTTTTTCCGGACGTTTTGGTAATGATTTTCACTATAAAATCATATTTCTAAATGACAGGAAGTTGATAAACTGGCCGGAATAGCTTTGAGCTAACGGATCTTTGCCGATGCATTCCATTCTAAACGTAACGTTAGTTGTTCAAAACATTACCCGTCTATATAATTTGTTCCTCAACGTTATATAGACGGGTCATGTTTTGTAAACTAACGTTATGTTTAGAATGGAATGAATACGGGTCGGGAAAGATAGTTAGCTCAAAGCTAATCCGGAAGGACAGCTAACAGTAGCTACTGTCTAACTGTGATGCATTTTCTGTTTGCAGTCCAATGTTCACCAAAACACACACCCACACACTTATAATTTGTTCCTCAACGTTATATAGACAGGTCATGTTTTGTAAACTAACGTTATGTTTAGAATGGAATGAATACATGGGTCGGGAAAGATAGTTAGCTCAAAGCTAATCCGGAAGGACAGCTAACAGTAGCTACTGTCTAACTGTGATGCATTTTCTGTTTGCAGTCCAATGTTCACCAAAACACACACCCACACACTTATAATTTGTTCCTCAACGTTATATAGACAGGTCATGTTTTGTAAACTAACGTTATGTTTAGAATGGAATGAATACTAACACAACACAGACTGCAGCTCCCCAAGCTAACACAACACAGACTGCAGCTCCCCAAGCTAACACAAGCTAACACAACACAGACTGCAGCTCCCCAAGCTAACACAAGCTAACACAACCCAGACTGCAGCTCCCCAAGCTAACACAAGCTAACACAACATGGACTGCAGCTCCCCAAGCTAACACAAGCTAACACAACACAGACTGCAGCTCCCCAAGCTAACACAAGCTAACACAACATGGACTGCAGCTCCCCAAGCTAACACAAGCTAACACAACACAGACTGCAGCTCCCCAAGCTAACACAAGCTAACACAACACAGACTGCAGCTCCCCAAGCTAACACAAGCTAACACAACATGGACTGCAGCTCCCCAAGCTAACACAAGCTAACACAACACAGACTGCAGCTCCCCAAGCTAACACAAGCTAACACAACACAGACTGCAGCTCCCCAAGCTAACACAAGCTAACACAACATGGACTGCAGCTCCCCAAGCTAACACAAGCTAACACAACACAGACTGCAGCTCCCCAAGCTAACACAAGCTAACACAACACGGACAGCAGCTCCCCAAGCTAACACAAGCTAACACAACACAGACTGCAGCTCCCCAAGCTAACACAAGCTAACACAACACAGACTGCAGCTCCCCAAGCTAACACAAGCTAACACAACATGGACTGCAGCTCCCCAAGCTAACACAAGCTAACACAACACAGACTGCAGCTCCCCAAGCTAACACAAGCTAACACAACACAGACTGCAGCTCCCCAAGCTAACACAAGCTAACACAACACAGACTGCAGCTCCCCAAGCTAACACAAGCTAACACAACACAGACTGCAGCTCCCCAAGCTAACACAAGCTAACACAACATGGACTGCAGCTCCCCAAGCTAACACAAGCTAACACAACACAGACTGCAGCTCCCCAAGCTAACACAAGCTAACACAACACGGACTGCAGCTCCCCAAGCTAACACAAGCTAACACAACACAGACTGCAGCTCCCCAAGCTAACACAAGCTAACACAACACAGACTGCAGCTCCCCAAGCTAACACAAGCTAACACAACATGGACTGCAGCTCCCCAAGCTAACACAACACAGACTGCAGCTCCCCAAGCTAACACAAGCTAACACAACACAGACTGCAGCTCCCCAAGCTAACACAAGCTAACACAACACGGACTGCAGCTCCCCAAGCTAACACAAGCTAACACAACACAGACTGCAGCTCCCCAAGCTAACACAAGCTAACACAACACAGACTGCAGCTCCCCAAGCTAACACAAGCTAACACAACATGGACTGCAGCTCCCCAAGCTAACACAACACAGACTGCAGCTCCCCAAGCTAACACAAGCTAACACAACACAGACTGCAGCTCCCCAAGCTAACACAAGCTAACACAACACGGACTGCAGCTCCCCAAGCTAACACAAGCTAACACAACACAGACTGCAGCTCCCCAAGCTAACACAAGCTAACACAACATGGACTGCAGCTCCCCAAGCTAACACAAGCTAACACAACACAGACTGCAGCTCCCCAAGCTAACACAAGCTAACACAACATGGACTGCAGCTCCCCAAGCTAACACAAGCTAACACAACACAGACTGCAGCTCCCCAAGCTAACACAAGCTAACACAACACGGACTGCAGCTCCCCAAGCTAACACAAGCTAACACAACACAGACTGCAGCTCCCCATGCTAACACAAGCTAACACAACACAGACTGCAGCTCCCCAAGCTAACACAAGCTAACACAACATGGACTGCAGCTCCCCAAGCTAACACAAGCTAACACAACACGGACTGCAGCTCCCCAAGCTAACACAAGCTAACACAACATGGACTGCAGCTCCCCAAGCTAACACAAGCTAACACAACACAGACTGCAGCTCCCCAAGCTAACACAAGCTAACACAACACAGACTGCAGCTCCCCAAGCTAACACAAGAAGCTAACACAAGCTAACACAACACAGACTGCAGCTCCCCAAGCTAACACAAGCTAACACAACACAGACTGCAGCTCCCCAAGCTAACACAAGCTAACACAACACAGACTGCAGCTCCCCAAGCTAACACAAGCTAACACACAGGACTGCAAGCTAACACAAGCTAACACAACACAGACTGCAGCTCCCCAAGCTAACACAAGCTAACACAACACTGGACTGCAGCTCCCCAAGCTAACACAAGCTAACACAACACAGACTGCAGCTCCCCAAGCTAACACCAAGCTAACACAACACAGACTGCAGCTCCCCAAGCTAACACAAGCTAACACAACACAGACTGCAGCTCCCCAAGCTAACACAAGCTAACACAACACAGACTGCAGCTCCCCAAGCTAACACAAGCTAACACAACATGGACTGCAGCTCCCCAAGCTAACACAAGCTAACACAACACAGACTGCAGCTCCCCAAGCTAACACAAGCTAACACAACACAGACTGCAGCTCCCCAAGCTAACACAAGCTAACACAACACAGACTGCAGCTCCCCAAGCTAACACAAGCTAACACAACACAGACTGCAGCTCCCCAAGCTAACACAAGCTAACACAACATGGACTGCAGCTCCCCAAGCTAACACAAGCTAACACAACACAGACTGCAGCTCCCCAAGCTAACACAAGCTACACACAGACTGCAGCTCCCCAAGCTAACACAAGCTAACAAAACACAGACTGCAGCTCCCCAAGCTAACACAAGCTAACACAACACAGACTGCAGCTCCCCAAGCTAACACAAGCTAACACAACATGGACTGCAGCTCCCCAAGCTAACACAAGCTAACACAACACAGACTGCAGCTCCCAAGCTAACACAAGCTAACACAACATGGACTGCAGCTCCCCAAGCTAACACAAGCTAACACAACACAGACTGCAGCTCCCCAAGCTAACACAAGCTAACACAACACAGACTGCAGCTCCCCAAGCTAACACAAGCTAACACAACACGGACTGCAGCTCCCCAAGCTAACACAAGCTAACACAACATGGACTGCAGCTCCCCAAGCTAACACAAGCTAACACAACACAGACTGCAGCTCCCCAAGCTAACACAAGCTAACACAACACAGACTGCAGCTCCCCAAGCTAACACAAGCTAACACAACACAGACTGCAGCTCCCCAAGCTAACACAAGCTAACACAACATGGACTGCAGCTCCCCAAGCTAACACAAGCTAACACAACACAGACTGCAGCTCCCCAAGCTAACACAAGCTAACACAACATGGACTGCAGCTCCCCAAGCTAACACAAGCTAACACAACACAGACTGCAGCTCCCCAAGCTAACACAAGCTAACACAACACAGACTGCAGCTCCCCAAGCTAACACAAGCTAACACAACATGGACTGCAGCTCCCCAAGCTAACACAAGCTAACACAACACAGACTGCAGCTCCCCAAGCTAACACAAGCTAACACAACACAGACTGCAGCTCCCCAAGCTAACACAAGCTAACACAACATGGACTGCAGCTCCCCAAGCTAACACAAGCTAACACAACACAGACTGCAGCTCCCCAAGCTAACACAAGCTAACACAACACAGACTGCAGCTCCCCAAGCTAACACAAGCTAACACAACATGGACTGCAGCTCCCCAAGCTAACACAAGCTAACACAACACAGACTGCAGCTCCCCAAGCTAACACAAGCTAACACAACATGGACTGCAGCTCCCCAAGCTAACACAAGCTAACACAACACAGACTGCAGCTCCCCAAGCTAACACAAGCTAACACAACACAGACTGCAGCTCCCCAAGCTAACACAAGCTAACACAACATGGACTGCAGCTCCCCAAGCTAACACAAGCTAACACAACACAGACTGCAGCTCCCCAAGCTAACACAAGCTAACACAACACAGACTGCAGCTCCCCAAGCTAACACAAGCTAACACAACATGGACTGCAGCTCCCCAAGCTAACACAAGCTAACACAACACAGACTGCAGCTCCCCAAGCTAACACAAGCTAACACAACACAGACTGCAGCTCCCCAAGCTAACACAAGCTAACACAACATGGACTGCAGCTCCCCAAGCTAACACAAGCTAACACAACACAGACTGCAGCTCCCCAAGCTAACACAAGCTAACACAACACAGACTGCAGCTCCCCAAGCTAACACAAGCTAACACAACATGGACTGCAGCTCCCCAAGCTAACACAAGCTAACACAACACAGACTGCAGCTCCCCAAGCTAACACAAGCTAACACAACATGGACTGCAGCTCCCCAAGCTAACACAAGCTAACACAACACAGACTGCAGCTCCCCAAGCTAACACAAGCTAACACAACACAGACTGCAGCTCCCCAAGCTAACACAAGCTAACACAACACAGACTGCAGCTCCCCAAGCTAACACAAGCTAACACAACATGGACTGCAGCTCCCCAAGCTAACACAAGCTAACACAACACAGACTGCAGCTCCCCAAGCTAACACAAGCTAACACAACACAGACTGCAGCTCCCCAAGCTAACACAAGCTAACACAACATGGACTGCAGCTCCCCAAGCTAACACAAGCTAACACAACACAGACTGCAGCTCCCCAAGCTAACACAAGCTAACACAACATGGACTGCAGCTCCCCAAGCTAACACAAGCTAACACAACATGGACTGCAGCTCCCCAAGCTAACACAAGCTAACACAACACAGACTGCAGCTCCCCAAGCTAACACAAGCTAACACAACACAGACTGCAGCTCCCCAAGCTAACACAAGCTAACACAACATGGACTGCAGCTCCCCAAGCTAACACAAGCTAACACAACACAGACTGCAGCTCCCCAAGCTAACACAAGCTAACACAACACAGGTCATTTGGACATTCTTTCGATGCCATTATGCATGACTAGCAATCTGTCGGAGTCGATGAGAGCTTTCATTTATGTCATTTAGTCATTTATTCAAAATGCCATTCCAGAATCCGTTCCTATGAGACAGTTTTAGTTCAATTCTGCACTAATGCCAACTGTTTAACATGAGTATGCAACAAGCTCATACTGGCTGCATATCTGTTCTACTATCTAGAAGCTCATACTGGCTGCATATCTCTTCTACTGTCTTATCTAGAAGCTCATACTGGCTGCATATCTCTTCTACTGTCTTATCTAGAAGCTCATACTGGCTGCATATCTCTTCTACTGTCTTATCTAGAAGCTCATACTGGCTGCATATCTGTTCTACTGTATATAGAAGCTCATACTGGCTGCATATCTGTTCTACTGTCTCTAGAAGATCATACTGGCTGCATATCTGTTCTACTGTCTCTATATAGAAGATCATACTGGCTGCATATCTGTTCTACTGTATCTAGAAGCTCATACTGACTGCATATCTACTGTCTTATCTAGAAGCTCATACTGGCTGCATATCTCTTCTACTGTCTGTCTAGAAGCTCATACTGGCTGCATATCCTTTCTACTGTATAGAAGCTCATTGGTTTGTAAATTGACTAGATTTTCTAGAGATTTTTAGTTTTTAATTGTATGTTTTGTAATCTGTATCTGTCGTTACCAGTTAGTCGTGTTACTTTGCTCGTATTCACTGTTCTGGTGGTTCTAGTTGTACGCCTGGATCTGGTGTTCTTTGACCGTGTCCTATATGCCCTGTAAATATATGTACAGATACCGAGATGTCACAAATATGTTACCTGTTACCTGTTTATTGCACAATGTTGTTTTTTTATTGGATTCTATTATATGTTGTACCACGTATTGCACATCGTTGCGGGCAAGACCACCTGCATTTCATTGTATACTTGTATGCCGTGACAATTAAAACTCTTGACTTGACTTGACTTGACTTGACCCTGCTACACTTCATCTCAAAACAAACTGGTCAGACTACATGCTTGACCTTACTCCTAGAACCCACCTCGCCCCTGCCCACGTGACAACGGCTTAGAGTAGATGACAGAGTGCAGCAACTTGCAATGGGCCTGTCTACAAGATACACTATACACGATCAAGGTACCCATATATGTGTACATATCAAAATACTTCCCAAAGGTCAGTGAATACCACGACCACAACACCATAGAGGGAGCTCCACAAATCATGTTAAACCCAGATTCGGCTCAAACAGGAACACGTTTCGCAATTATGCCACATCAATGTGGAACGCCCTACCCAAAGCTGTAAAGGAATGTGAATCACTACCCACTTTCAAAACCACTCTCAAAGAACACCTACGGGAGACTGCAATTCGAAACTGGCCCCTGTAAATGTCCTAACCCAACCCAATGTACAGTCAATTACCAAACATGGTTTTGTCAATATGTACAGTTGCTTGTGCAGTTGTACAGTGTCCAGTGTCCACCCCTACCCAACCTACCCAACCCCCCCCCACCCACCCCCCCACCTATAATGTATACGTTTTCATAAATGTATAGCCGTATATCCTGATGAATTGAAAATGGGGGACCCTGATGCAAGACGAAAGTCTTTCTCTGGTCTGCATCCCCTTAACAATTGTGTGTATTGAGCTGTACTGTATTGTACCCATTCTGCAATCTGTTAATAAAGTTTTCAATCAATCAATCAATCAATCAATCAATCAATCAATCAATCAATCAATCAATCAATCAATCAAAACCAACATTGTAAAGTATATAAAAACGAAGTTATTGAACTTTAAACTTGAAACAAATACTATACTGCCTATAATTGCTCATATGTGTACATTTTCCATTAATCATATTATAGATATTTTTCATTTTCTATATGTGATCCACTCCCCCCTCCCCCCTCCCCCTGCTATGCTGAAAAAAAAGTGAACATTTCATGTTATTGCATCAGCCAGATGCTGCGTTCACGTTACGTGGGAAGAAGCGGAAACCAGAGGACATCTCGTTGCTACAACTAAGCTTCACGCGTTGACTCAATGAAACGCCCACATCCATACTTCCGCAATTCGTGACGCGAAGTGGGAGATCGGGGTCTATGAAAAAATCCCATATGTCCTAGACTATATAGGAATTATAACTATAGAGGCTGACGTGAATGGTTTTTCCCAGTAGGAAGCTGGTTCTTCCACTTGAATTCCCATGTAACGTGAACGCGGCATGTGCTCAATGGCCGGAAGACGCTGCTACTTCCGTTTGAAATCCACACGTGCGTTGTTCGTTCGCTTGATTACAAGATTGCACATATCAGGTAAGTTAATAACAATTGTCTATATTTTATTATAGTTGACTTCAAACAGTAATTAACGTTACCAGAATAGTTTAGAAACTCGTTGACTTGTTTTATAAAAATGATATGTTTATTAGCAACGCCGAGCCAACAGTATACGTCGTCTTTGTAATTTAGATATATTATGGCCTTAAAGGCCCGCACTTATGTTGTATTTTTGTTCAATAATGTGACTTTCATGAAGAGGGGAACATTTTGTATCGTAATTGAGCCAGTTTTTGCGTTTTTATCAAACATTTGTGCACATGGCTAGCGCTGCTCTGTTGTTGTGGTTGTGTTAGATATGCTAAGCTAACGTTACTGTTGTTGTGGTTGTGTTAGATATGCTGAGCTAACGTTACATATCGAACCGATATGCTTATTTGATCTAATCTTATATGGTACCACGTGTGCCACTACCCGAACGTAAGATTAGATAAGATATAAGCTCCTATCGGTTCGATGATATAATTAACGTTAGCTCAACATGTACTTGTCTAGGTTCTGCCAGCACTAATCAAAGGCCATTTGCGGTGAGCACGTGGATATTTTAATATGGATAATGCGTGCAGGGCAGCAGGGGCTCTGAGACTGAATTGCAGGTTAAACCCTATATTAAATTATGGGTATAGTTTACAACAGTAGCTAGGGTTAAGATGATCACGCGCACGTTATATGGATTAAAATATCCACGTGTGCTCGGCTCCCTAGCTCTGTTGTGGTTGTGTTAGATATGCTAAGCTAACGTTACATATCGAACCGATATGCTTATTTGATCTAATCTTATACATGGTACCACGTGTGCCACTACCCGAACGTAAGATTAGATAAGATATAAGCTCCTATCGGTTCGATGATATAATTAACGTTAGCTCAACATGTACTTGTCTAGGTTCTGCCAGCACTATAGTCAAAGGCCATTTGCGGTGAGCACGTGGATATTTTAATATGGATCATAATGCGTGCAGGGCAGCCACTTTTTCCTCCGTGATGGTATAAAACTTGTGATTTGGGTTTCTGTTTTTGTCATTAGTACAACGCGTAACACAGCTCATTGGCATTGTGAAGGACTGAAGAAAATTCCGCCTGATTGTCTTTAATTTGCCATCCGTTTCTCCACTAAATGATGATGCAGGATACATATTATCTGCTGTACATGTAATCTACTGTTTAAATTTGTGTGTTTACAGTGTCTGCCCAGGCCAGGAGTGACAACATCCTCCCAACTGTAAAAAGTACGTGGTACTAATTGTCATGATGACTGAGCGCTACTCTGACTACAATAAGGCATCAAATATGCGAAGACGGTCACGGAATATAGTTGATCAACTTTTCCAATTGCACTCTGCAAATAGGCACACCTCTGAGGCGCCTGAACCTCCAGGTTATCAACTTCCTGATTTAGCAGAGGGACAGGGAGGACTTGATTTTGAACAAGAATTGATGGATGCTGAATGCACAGCGGTTGGTGAAAACGAGGCCTATCCTGAGCCAGTGGGGGACTGTGAAAATGGGAGTGAGAGTGATGATGAAATGCAACAGCCTTCTCTAACTACTAGCTTGATGCACTGGGCCGTTGAGTATAGTATTACTTTGGTTGCACTGACTGCCTTGTTGTCAGTCTTGAGGCATTACCACCCATCCCTACCCAAGGATGCCAAGACACTCCTCCATACCAGCAGAAATTACATTATCACACAAGTTGCAGGTGGTACATACTTTTATTTTGGAATTGTAAATGCTCTGTCATGAAAAAAATTTGGTCGAAAATTCCAGATCAGCACACAATCAAACTACAACTAAATTTTGATGGGCTCCCTATTTTTAAGAGTTCAAGTCTCCAGTTCTGGCCAATTTTGGGCTTAGTGCAGGGATTTGGTGTAAACAAACCTTGCTTGATTGCCTTGTTTGGTGGAAAATCGAAACCACAACCTCTGGTAGAATACTTGAGAGATCTAGTGACGGAGATCAAATCTGTAGCGGCTGGCTTTCCTTTTAAAGGAAAAACACTGTTCATAAAAATAACATCAGTAATGTGTGACGCTCCTGCACGGGCATACATAAAAGCCATAAAATCACACACTGGCTATGCAGGCTGTGACAAGTGCACAATACATGGGGTTCGTGTAGACAGTAGGATGACTTTTCCAGACAGCAAAAGCCCAGCTAGAACAGATGAGAGTTTCAGACTTCAGATGGATGAGGAACATCACAGAAATGTCTCCCCACTTACTGAGACTTACATTGGAATGGTGTCTATGTTTCCTCATGATTACATGCATCTTGTCTGCCTTGGAGTCACAAAAAAGATCCTAGAGCTGTGGGCAGGCAGCAAGGGCCGTGTAACTGAGGGGTACAATTCCCTGACTGTATTGATAAGTATGGTATTATTAAACCACTACCGCTTGTACTTTAACTTCTGGCCATCCAGTACATGATATAGATATGATGAACACTTTCCCACCTGATGAAACGAAGTCCACACAAATGTATAAATCGAATATTTTATATAGCAAAGGGTATATACAACGTTCACTTAATGACATTTATGATTTGAAATGCACTTGTAAGGCAAATGAGTATTCGTAGGTAAATCAACATTGAATGTCCAATCTCTGGTTACGCAGGGAGCAAGTATACAACCTGGTTCTTTAGGGAACTATAGCGATGGTACTTAAATGATTATAGCTGGATACACTAAGGGGGGGGGTCCCGCTGGTTGTAAGACAGTAGGGGGGGGGTTAGGAGAGCCGCTGGCGGTATCCCATCTGGCCGACGATTTCTTGGGAGAATTCAGAGTGCTGAACACGGTGCCCACAGAACCTCGGTCCGCAGATGAATACAGCTGGGCCCTCTGATGGACGGTAGCTGCCGGTCCACAACGAAGAGACGTGAGGCGACCTCACTCGGGGTAGAGCGCCGTCTCACCTGGACTCCTCTCGGGGGGGTAGTTCCAACACTCAGCAGTGTTGGCCGTTATCCATGGAATAATCAAAGCACCCAAAGCATGTAGATAATCCAAGCCGTGGAAGGCTCGCCGTCGTCCGGGTAAAGTAATCCAATGTACAGGTCCACTCGTCCTGGCCCGGAGCTCCTCGGATGCAAGCACCACACGTGGTCTGCCCAGCCTGGTTAAGACTCCAGATAACATCAGGAACGATGGGGGTACTGCTCACTTTATAACTCTAACCGAACGATGCACCATACATAATAGACTATTATTAACTTAATAGAAATACGTCCAACTCGACGGTATAGTGCCAAACTATGACAATTCAACTATTAATCCACACGATGTCTCAATGCCTATTCTGAGGCCAAGTAGGCCTTACTGCACCACACGTGCGTCGTGGGTGAGGCTTTGCGTCTGTTACTTAGTTGGAGGGTAAAGAACTAATGGACTAAAAGAAAGTTCTACTTTACTTGCGCCATATATATATGCGCTGTGAACAAATAGTACCATTCGTATTTCGCCAGACGTATTCCTACGCGGAACCGGGCTTGTAACGACATGTTTGTCGGCACGATTGAACTTGAACCAAGGAGCATGGCTGCTGGCGCCAGGTTCTCGTCCAATGGTAGAATGAAACTATTATGGGCTGTTAGTAGACTAAAGGGATATTCAGTGCATATTGTACAAGGAATATACAGGGGATATCAAACGATATACAAATACTATTAAATATATATCCATAAATAAATATATATATTCGGTTTAATCTGATCCTTCACAACAGGCCGTCTTAAGTGCCGCTTGCCATCCAGGAAAGTAAATCAGTTGTCTGAAACACTTTTGTCTTTCAAGTGTCACATGCCCAAAGAATTTGCTAGAAAGCCCAGATCTCTTGAAGAGAGACATAGATGGAAGGCAACTGAATATCGACAATTTCTATTGTATACTGGGCCAGTTGCTCTACTTGATGTTCTGGACACAACAGTTTACAACAACTTCATGTTGTTGCATGTCGCCATAACCATATTGGCATGTCCAAAGTGGTGTGTGGTCTACAATGATTTTGCAAAAACCTTGCTGCTGTCTTTTGTTGAACACTTTGGACAGCTTTATGGCAGAGAAAATCTGGTCTACAATGTGCACGGCCTTACACATCTCAGCGATGATGTAAAAGAACATGGCCACTGTTTGGACAACATCTCTGGGTTTCCCTTCGAGAACTACCTTGGCCAAATAAAGAAAATGATCCGCAGCCCTCAGTTCCCAGTTGCACAAGTTGTGAGGCGAATGTCAGAGTTGGAAAATGCAGCTTGTAATCGAGATGCACCAAATGAAACCAAACTCATAAAGCCACACAGTGATGGTCCACTGCCATCAGACATCACATGTCCAGTCATGCAGTACAAAGAAGCAAGTCTTCCAGACTTCTGTGTCAAGGTATTGACAGGCGATAACTGCATATGTTATAACGGAAGAGTAGGCTTAGTCCGCAATATCATTGTGGTTGATGGGGCTCTATATTTGGTGTATAATGAGTTTAGTCATTCTTCCAACTTCTTCGACTACCCGATAAACTCTTCTGAACTGGGAGTATTCCTTCTCACAGACTTGTCCCAGGAACTAAAATGCATTAAGATGGATGCGACTGTGACAAAATATGTACTCCTTCCACTCAGGGACACATTTGTAGGCATTCCATTACTCCATTTCTCATTAAAAATATGCTGTATAAAGTTGTCTATAAACACTTAATATTTCATTATGGTATGTGTTGTGAAGGGCCAGATTAAAACTGAGAATCTACCTTTATTGTTTGATATACTTTGTATATTATTTATATATACACGGAATATCCCTTTACCTGCGTTCAAACCAGAGTAATATTCGCTCTCCTTATTGGACAGCGCCCCTAGGCGCCACCTCGCAAGCCCCCAACGCCAGGTTCAAAGACAAGTTCAGGCATGTCAGAACATGCCCGGAGACAGCGTATTGATACCAGACAAAGACTGCGGTTTGGGACTAGGTAATCACTTAAGTATATATACAGCGCAAGGTGCGCACAGCAGCAGTTCGTCTAAGCAAGCAGTGTGACAAGTTCGTCTAAAGTCTGTCTGTGGTCGGTAACAGTGAAGTGAGCAACCGTGCGTCTAACAGAGCGTTGAGAGCCATGTGCGAATAGAATAGTAAAGTGTCACGAGTTTAATGCAGTAACGTCAAGTTCGACCTAATCTAATGTGAAGTAAATAGTCGTTCATTTATTGTATATCGTGCGGCCACAGTTCGTTCATGTGTAGCATTACCCAGCGGTTCGTCGTGTTTTAGCTAGTGTACCTTATCCAGGCTGTGTGGCCTAAATACGTGCCCACACCCGAGGAGGCCTAGACGGAGAACCGTTGGACATGTGCACAGGATTGGACAACGTCGGCGATTGCAGAACCATTACCGGTTGGATTATATTGATTTGGAAAGTTTTTTGTCTGGCCAGTAATTAAAGTACATAACTAGCAGTGGTTTAATCTATCACAATCTCGAAGGCCTGCTTGCCATTTGCCCCACGCCAGTTAATTTTCTTGGCCAGCTGGTTTGTCACTAGTTTCGCCATAGTCCTCCAAACAGTTTCTTTAACAGTCAATCCCCCAGCCATCGCCAAGTAAAGGATCTGAAAGACAAAATTGTTTAGTTTCCTCTACACTTCATTCAGGAGTGGTGGACCAAGAACATACCACCATAGGTAGACAATTGGAAACTGATCATATTCATCATAGCAAAAAAAAGAAGAAAAAGCATAAGGCCTAGTGCGTCGAAGTAGCCCTAATCATGATCAAGTAACCAAATATATAATAAATAAGGGCCATAGGTCAAAAGTCTCAGCAAATGTCAATTCCTCAAATATACATTTTTCCTTATAAACATCCTGTGCAATGCGCTCATCAAGGGTTCTCAGGTCATCCAGGGTGGAAAGTGGTAACATCGTAAATGGAAGGCCATCTGGGACGGTTGCTCCACCATTTTTTAGAAGTAAGGTGTGCATTTCCTTTATCATTTGATTAGTCGTTGCCACAGTAGTTAAAATCTACGTAAAGGATCTGAAAGACAAAATTGTTTAGTTAAATGCCCTTGAGGTTGCTCATCCTCATCGTCACTTGAGAGCAATCTTTTTGTGCCTCTATTGAACAAAAGTACTAGTGTTGGCCATTTCATAATGTACAAACAGTACTAACTAAGTCTCTGCTTCAGAAAGGTTTAGCCCAATAAGTACACATATCATCTAATGAAATATTAAGTGTTTTATAGACAACTTTATACAGCTAACTCTATACAGTTTAAAGGAACACGCCAACATTTTGGAAAATTCGCTCAGTCTTAGCACAATGATAGCCTAGCTTAGCACAATGAATGGAAGCGGGCATGACTGGTTAGCCTAGGCATTGTCCAACTAACACCTCTCCCGACGGCTACCCAGTCATGTCCGCTTCCATTCAATGTGCTAGGCTAACATGCAGCTTAGCTAGGCTAGTTCACTACAGTCAGAAAATATACAATGGCTACCCAGTCATGTCCGCTTCCATTCATTGTGCTAGGCTAACATGCAGCTTAGCTAGGCTAGCCTAGTTCACTACAGTCAGGAAATATACAATCAAAATACAACTCCCAAACGTTCATGTAAACATATTTGTGACCTGTGTATTTACCACGTCTCCCAGTTACACAAGTCACACGAGTCTCCCAGTCACACAAGTCTCCCAGTCACACAAGTCTCCCAGTCACACAAGTCTCCCAGTCACACAAGTCTCAGTCACACAAGTCTCCAAGTGACACAAGTCACACAAGTCTCCCAGACACACAAGTCTCCCAGTCACACAAGTCTCCCAGACACACAAGTCTCCAAGTCACAGAAGTCTCCCAGTCACACAAGTCTCCCAGTCACACAATTCTCCAAGTCACTTGTGTGACTGGGAGACTTGTGTGACTTGGAGACTCTTGTGACTTGGAGACTCTTGTGACTTGGAGACTCTTGTAAGTAAGTAAGTAAGTAAGTAAGTAAGTAAGTATTTATAAAGCACCTTTCATACATGTCATGTAGCTCAAAGTGCTGAGTCTTGTGACTTGGAGACTTGTGTGACTTGGAGACTCTTGTGACTTGGAGACTCTTGTGACTTGGATACTTGTGTGACTTGGAGACTTGTGTGACTTGGCGACTCTTGTGACTTGGAGACTCTTGTGACTTGGAGACTCTTGTGACTTGGAGACTTGTGTGACTTGGAGACTCTTGTGACTTGGAGACTCTTGTGACTATGAGACTTGTGTGACTTGGAGACTCTTGTGACTTGGAGACTCTTGTGACTTGGAGACTTGTGTGACTTGGAGACTTGTGTGACTGGGAGACTTGTGTGACTTGGAGACTCTTGTGACTTGGAGACTTGTGTGACTTGGAGACTTGTGTGACTGGAAGACTTGTGTGACTGGGAGACTTGTGTGACTGGGAGACTTGTGTGACTTGGAGACTCTTGTGACTTGGAGACTCTTGTGACTTGGAGACTTGTGTGACTTGGAGACTCTTGTGACTTGGAGACTCTTGTGACTTGGAGACTTGTGTGACTTGGAGACTTGTGTGACTGGGAGACTTGTGTGACTTGGAGACTCTTGTGACTGGGAGACTTGTGTGACTTGGAGACTCTTGTGACTTGGAGACTTGTGTGATTTGGAGACTTGTGTGACTGGAAGACTTGTGTGACTGGGAGACTTGTGTGACTGGAAGACTTGTGTGACTGGGAGACTTGTGTGACTTGGAGACTCTTGTGACTTGGAGACTTGTGTGACTTGGAGACTTGTGTGACTGGAAGACTTGTGTGACTGGGAGACTTGTGTGACTGGGAGACTTGTGTGACTTGGAGACTTGTGTGACTGGGAGACTTGTGTGACTTGGAGACTCGTGTGACTTGGAGACTTGTGTGACTGGGAGACTTGTGTGACTTGGAGACTCGTGTGACTTGGAGACTTGTGTGACTGGGAGACTTGTGTGACTGGGAGACTTGTGTGACTGGGAGACTCGTGTGACTTGTGTGACTTGGAGACTTGTGTGACTGAGACTCATGTGACTGGGAGACTTGTGTGACTGGGAGACTTGTGTGACTGGGAGACTTGTGTGACTGGGAGACTCGTGTGACTTGTGTGACTGGGAGACGTGGTAAATACACAGGTCACAACATGTTTACAGGAACGTTTGGGAGTTGTTGGAGATAATTAAGTTAAGGAGTTGTTGTTAAGATAATGTTCCACATTGTGGACTTTGTGTGTGAGGAAGAAAATGGAGCGAATGATGAGACTGAGGTGGTTCCAGCTTCATGGGTGGCTGATGACAAATGCTACTGGCCTCCGTATGAATCCAGGGATCACTGCAACTTGGCAGTATCACGAGCACAACAACAGTCAGTTGTTTCCTGACTGTAGTGAACTAGGCAATGTCGGTTCTGGGGGGGGGGGGCCTTGTGTTTTCCAAGTGTTTGGGAGCGTTTCATGAAATCTTCTCTCTATTGCCTAATTTCCACCAACCGCTGGTATTGGCTCTACTCGCCTTTTATTTTTATTTTTTTTTATGGGGCAATTGTGCTCGTTGGAATTATTTAAGAAATGGAGTGGATTACTGTTTCAGCAGCGCCATGGATTATCTTCATACAGTGCAGGACTGCAATTGACACTGCGAGGGGACAGTGTAGCAAAGCTAAAGTGAAGCTAATGCTTCAGGAACTGAATGGAGCTTTGAGTGACCGGTGCTGTTTCTAGCAGAAGACTGTATTTGGATGTAAGAGCAGGACATCACCGCGGCTGGATTCATCCAACATTCACAGCTGGAGAGCGGACGGCCGTGCATGTTGAGAAGATTGCTGTGGCAGCAAAAATGGTCCATGAGCCAGAGTACAACAGCAAATTGATGTATGTTTGCCAATCTGCTACCAGCCCATATTATGCTACTGTTTACAAATATATAATAAAAAAAAATAGTCCTATAATATATTAAATGATTGTAAAGTTTAAATTCTTATAGTTGCATATTCTTTTTCAATCCCTTTCTGTTAAGATAATGTTCCACATTGTGGACTTTGTGGGTGAAAATGGAGCCAATGATGAGACGGAGCTGGTTCCAGCTTCATGGGTGGTTGATGACAAGTGCTACTGGCCTCCGTTTGAATCCAGGAATCGCTGCAACGTTGCAGTTACACGACAAGAACTTCCAGAGGCATCCTGGAGAACGTATACTATCAGGAGGATCAGGGCAACTAAAAGTATGATTTTATATTTACATTTAGTCATTTAGCTGACGCTTTTATCCAAAGCGACTTACAAGTTCTGTACGACAAGTCATCAGGAAGGTGAAGGGCAACACTCTATCAGCTGACTAACAATGTTCATCAAAGTGTTGAGTGCTACAGTGTAGGTTAGTTTATTAGGACAAGTGCAATTTATTTAATGATTTAATTAATTGTTTATTTAATTGTTACAAATACCAACCACAACTGGCATTAGATTTACTTAATGAATTGCATTAATGATACATTTTTTTTTAATCCCAGATACATTTAGTGAGGCACGGATGCTGCTCTCGAGGGCAATGCAGACGTCTGACCTTCAGACTGATGATGAGGACACACGTCCATCGCATAAAAAAAGGAAGAGAAGGTAATAAATTGAATACACTCTAATACATAAATTAGGTACAGTAGTAACCTAGGCACACAGCCGCTTCCCTATTTTTTTTTTTTTTTTGTCTTTTTCCCCCTCCATTTTCCTCCGATTTTCTCCCATCCCAATGTTAGTCGTATGCCAATTCCCAGTCCCTTCCTGGTCGCTGCGCACTTACCCCCCACAGTCAGATCATCTGGGAGAGTGGAGGCTACCACGTGCTTCCTCCGACACACGTCCAGCCAATCACCGCTTCTTTTCACCTGGCAGCGCGGATTCTTATCGAGGGGGCGTAGCGTGTGGGAGGACCACACTATCCCCCTTGAGTCCTATCCGCGCTTAGCAGGCGCCCCGACCGAACTGTAGGAGTCGCTGTTTACAACGACCTGGACCCACCCCGCCAGCTTCTCCCACCCTCTAATACAGCCAATTGTATTAGTGCAGACGGCCAGCCAAGCTGGTGACAACCCCGGAGCTGTGAGCTGGATTCGAACAGGCGAATCCAGCTCACAGCTCCGGGGTTGGTGACGAACGCAATCTCCGCTCGGCCACCTAACCGCCCCCCGCTTCCCTATTTTTTATGTGGAGTGTACCCAGATGGTTCTGTGAAACAAACCATCTGGCAGCATCAGGTTAAAGGGGAAATCCAACATTTTGGGAAATTAGCTTATTTAACATCTTCCCTGGAGTTAGACAAGAAGATACATACCTTTTTTGTCTCTGTGCGTGCATTTTAGCTTTGGGAATAGACGCTCCGTTAGCATAGCTTAGCTTCATCACTGGAAGTGAGTAGGGGCCGGAGCCTTACAGTGCCTTACAGTGTATTGCAAGGTCTGACATTGACCAAACTTGATATGCATGACCTTGGTGGGCTCTAGGTCAACTCCTGAAAAGGGGGTCAATGTCAGACCTTGCAATCAAAAGTTAGGGGGCACACTGAAATTATGGCAAGGGTTATTAGCCCCCTAACTTTTGATTGCAAAGTCTGACATTGACCCCCTTTTCAGGAGTTGACCTAGAGCCCACCAAGGTCATGCATATCAAGTTTGGTCAATGTCAGACCTTGCAATACACTGTAAGGCACTGTAAGGCTCCGGCCCCTACTCACTTCCAGTGATGAAGCTAAGCTATGCTAACGGAGCGTCTATTCCCAAAGCTAAAATGCACGCACAGAGACAAAAAAGGTATGTATCTTCTTGTCTAACTCCAGGGAAGATGTTAAATAAGCTAATTTCCCAAAATGTTGGAGTTTTCCTTTAACTCACCCACTTTATGGGTGAAAGGCAAAAGTTGTCTATAAAACACTTAATATTTCATTAGATGATATGTGTACTTATTGGGCTAAACCTTTCTGAAGCAGAGACTTAGTTAGTACTGTTTGTACATTATGAAATGGCCAACACTAGTACTTTTGTTCAATAGAGGCACAAAAAGATTGCTCTCAAGTGACGATGAGGATGAGCAACCTCAAGGGCATTTTCCCCCTGCACCGCAAATCGAATCGCCAATCCGTCCTACAGCCCCCACACCTAGCGTGGCACCCCGTACACGGCCCAGGCTAAGTCGTAAGTGTTCTACAGCAATTATTACTACACAGTAAATCTCAAGTGTTGCATATCTGTATTGAAAAATCCACTGTGGCACAGCCACACCGGTGATGACACCAGTGTACTGTCAATCTAACTAACTGTAACTGTCCCCTCCTACTTATTTTCTCTATATCGCCAATCCGTCCTACAGCCCCCACCACACCTAGCCTGGCAACCCCTACCCGGCCCAGGCTAAGTCGTAAGTGTTCTACAGCAATTATTACTACACAGTAAATCTCAAGTGTTGCATATCTGTATTGAAAAATCCACTGTGGCACAGCCACACCGGTGATGACACCAGTGTACTGTCAATCTAACTAACTGTAACTGTCCCCTCCTACTTATTTTCTCTATATCGCCTAGCTGCCACCACACCTAGCCTGGCAACCCCTACCCGGCCCAGGCTAAGTCGTAAGTGTTCTACAGCAATTATTACTACACAGTAAATCTCAAGTGTTGCATATCTGTATTGAAAAATCCACTGTGGCACAGCCACACCGGTGATGACACCAGTGTACTGTCAATCTAACTAACTGTAACTGTCCCCTCCTACTTATTTTCTCTATATCGCCTAGCTGCCACCACACCTAGCCTGGCAACCCCTACCCGGCCCAGGCTAAGTCGTAAGTGTTCTACAGCAATTATTACTACACAGTAAATCTCAAGTGTTGCATATCTGTATTGAAAAATCCACTGTGGCACAGCCACACCGGTGATGACACCAGTGTACTGTCAATCTAACTAACTGTAACTGTCCCCTCCTACTTATTTTCTCTATATCGCCTAGCTGCCACCACACCTAGCCTGGCAACCCCTACCCGGCCCAGGCTAAGTCGTAAGTGTTCTACAGCAATTATTACTACACAGTAAATCTCAAGTGTTGCATATCTGTATTGAAAAATCCACTGTGGCACAGCCACACCGGTGATGACACCAGTGTACTGTCAATCTAACTAACTGTAACTGTCCCCTCCTACTTATTTTCTCTATATCGCCTAGCTGCCACCACACCTAGCCTGGCAACCCCTACCCGGCCCAGGCTAAGTCGTAAGTGTTCTACAGCAATTATTACTACACAGTAAATCTCAAGTGTTGCATATCTGTATTGAAAAATCCACTGTGGCACAGCCACACCGGTGATGACACCAGTGTACTGTCAATCTAACTAACTGTAACTGTCCCCTCCTACTTTTCTCTATCGCCAATCCGTCCTACAGCTCCCACACCTAGTGTGGCACCCCGTACCCGGCCCAGGCTAACCGAAACCGACTGTGATCGTAAGTGTTCTACAGCAATTACTACTACACAGTAAATCTCAAGTGTTGCATATCTGTATTGAAAAATCCACTGTGGCACAGCCACACCGGTGATGACACCAGTGTACTGTCAATCTAACTAACTGTAACTGTCCCCTCCTACTTTTCTCTATCGCCAATCCGTCCTACAGCTCCCACACCTAGTGTGGCACCCCGTATCCGGCCCAGGCTAACCGAAACCGACTGTGATCGTAAGTGTTCTACAGCAATTACTACTACACAGTAAATCTCAAGTGTTGCATATCTGTATTGAAAAATCCACTGTGGCACAGCCACACCGGTGATGACACCAGTGTACTGTCAATCTAACTAACTGTAACTGTCCCCTCCTACTTTTCTCTATCGCCAATCCGTCCTACAGCTCCCACACCTAGTGTGGCACCCCGTACCCGGCCCAGGCTAACCGAAACCGACTGTGATCGTAAGTGTTCTACAGCAATTACTACTACACAGTAAATCTCAAGTGTTGCATATCTGTATTGAAAAATCCACTGTGGCACAGCCACACCGGTGATGACACCAGTGTACTGTCAATCTAACTAACTGTAACTGTCCCCTCCTACTTTTCTCTATCGCCAATCCATCCTACAGCTCCCACACCTAGTGTGGCACCCCGTACCCGGCCCAGGCTAACCGAAACCGACTGTGATCGTAAGTGTTCTACAGCAATTACTACTACACAGTAAATCTCAAGTGTTGCATATCTGTATTGAAAAATCCACTGTGGCACAGCCACACCGGTGATGACACCAGTGTACTGTCAATCTAACTAACTGTAACTGTCCCCTCCTACTTTTCTCTATCGCCAATCCGTCCTACAGCTCCCACACCTAGTGTGGCACCCCGTACCCGGCCCAGGCTAACCGAAACCGACTGTGATCGTAAGTGTTCTACAGCAATTACTACTACACAGTAAATCTCAAGTGTTGCATATCTGTATTGAAAAATCCACTGTGGCACAGCCACACCGGTGATGACACCAGTGTACTGTCAATCTAACTAACTGTAACTGTCCCCTCCTACTTTTCTCTATCGCCAATCCTTCCTACAGCTCCCACACCTAGTGTGGCACCCCGTACCCGGCCCAGGCTAACCGAAACCGACTGTGATCGTAAGTGTTCTACAGCAATTACTACTACACAGTACATCTCATTCAAAGTGTTGCATCTGGGGGGGTGAGACCTTGACACGAAATAGGGAACCATGACTCAAGACAATGGATATTTGTGTCTCAGTTCAGAACCGTTAGTTTACCACAGTTCTGCACCCAATTTCCCTATGTAATGGTTTTTGTGACATTTTAGATATGCTTACTTTTGGTTAGGCCTCCAAATTAAGATAATCTGGACTGGATACATTCTTTAAAACCTGTCAGATTTTCTGATTTATATGTAGACCGGTTTGAGTTTATTGTAGTGATGTTACTGTGTTTCCAAATCTCAGATATTAACTTGTTAAGTGTGTTTGTTTTTTACAGCTATTCTCCATGATATTTTAACTACTGTGGCAACGACTAATCAAATGATAAAGGAAATGCACACCTTACTGCTAAAAGATGGTGCAGCAGGAACCGTCCCAGATGGCCTTCCATTTACGATGTTACCACTTTCCACTCTGGATGACCTGAGAACCCTTGATGAGCGCATTGCACAGGAGGATGTTTATAAGGACAAATTGGTAGGTGAAAATGTATATTTGAGGAATTGACATTTGCTGAGACTTTTGACCTATGGCCCTTTTTTTTCTACTTTTTTTCTCCCATTCTATTTATTATTATATATTTGGTTACTTGATCATGATTAGGGCTACTTCTACGCACTAGGCCTTATGCTTTTTCTTCTTTTTTTTGCTATCATGAATATGATCAGTTTCCAATTGTCTACCTATGGTGGTATGTTCTTGGTCCACCACTCCTGAGTAGAGGAAACTAAACAATTTTGTCTTTCAGATCCTTCACTTGGCGATGGCTGGGGGATTGACTGTTAAAGAAACTGTTTGGAGGACTATGGCGAAACTAGTGACAAACCAGCTGGCCAAGAAAATTAACTGGCGTGGGGCAAATGGCAAGCAGGCCTTCGAGCCACTTGCAATTAAAGATGTTGTACTGAGTAAGTTTTGCTTTATTATTATATGGTTTCTTAATCTTCTAAAGGAATAGTTCAACATTTTGGGTAATATGCGTATTTGCTTTCTTGACCAGAGTTGAGGAGATTGATACCATTCATGTCTGTATACTTTAAATATGAATTGGCACGGAAATGTACGTGGATTCACGTGGATCACATTTTCAGGCCGGAAAAATCACATCCTTGATTTATTTGAGTTTTGAGCCGATGTAAATCTAATGCCTTCATCACTCTGACCGACTCTCAAAACACTTATAGTTGGATGAGTATCAAGAAAGCATTAAAAAAAAAAGTTAATGGAAGTTTCTTATGATAGGGCTTCACCTGTCCCATTCTTTGTCTTTTTTTAGGGGCCGTGAGACTCAATGCGGGCACTAAAAGTGCATCTGATGCAGATGTAGAGCGCTATACTAAAAGGTGGCTTCAGCTCTCGGCAGATAGAGATGGAGGAAGGAGAGATCGGGCCTTGAGACAATTAGCAGTTCCTTCTTAGTAAGTTGTGGTCTGTCTGTCTGTCTGTCTACGTTTACATACTTACTGAATGTTGAAGTCATTAAAACTACATTTTAACCACTCCACAGATTTCATGTTGGCAAACTAGTGTTTGCAAGTCAGGACATCTATACTTTGTGCATGACACAAATAATCTTTCCAATAATTGTTGATTTATCACAGTGAAGACTGTATTGAAAACTCCACCCTGGTGACACCAGTGTACCGCTCTGTAGAAACATCAAACTCTCAAGCATGAGGTACAGAAGCCAACCTAGACATAACCAAGAAGCAGATGGAGAAATGTCACCACGTGCACCTTCATTCTCGAAATCGACTTGAGAGCGAAAGAGTCCATTAGTCCAACTGCAGCCCTTCGCAGTAGGCAAGACTAGAGGAGGCGGTTACAGGTGTTGCACAATCTGGTTGCAAAGAAGAAAAGATAAGGTCCTACCGTTAGTGTTTGAGCCAGGATGACTTGGGAGGGGTCCGATGACCCCCTTCAAATTGTTTAGGGGGACACTGAGATATTTGATGCATTTTCTTTGTCCCTTTCCTCTCCCACCTTCCTCTTCCCTGGGAACAGTTCAATCTATACAAATAAAATGTGTTCATTCATTCAAATGGAGTGTTTATAATATATAAATAAAATAATATCATTTCGAAGATTTTCATGTTTTTTTCTTAAGGCACAATCACATCCCTGAACTAACTATCTGTCCCCTCCCCCTACTTTTCTCTATCTATCTTTCTATCTATCCAGGAGCGGGAAATCAAACCGGGAACCTCCGGATAAAGACGACTGCTCTACCGACCAAACCACTGTCGTATACACATGCAAACACACAGTAAATCCCCCAGCCATCCCTAAGTAAAGGATCTGAAAGACAAAATTGTTTCCTCTACACCATAGGTAGACAACATTTTGAACTGATCATATTCATGCTTACAGTCTTCTCCAGAGAGAGACAATTAAGAAGATGTATACCAGTCTCGTATCTGTGCATTGAGTAGAAATCTATCTGGCTTAGCACAATGAATGGAAGCGGACATGACTGTGTATAGCCTTCGGGAGAGGTGTTAGTTGGACAATGCCTAGGCTAACCAGTCATGCCCGCTTCCATTCATTGTACTAAGCTAGGCTAACATGCAGCCAGATAGCTTTCTACTCGACGCACAGAGAGGAGACTGGTATCTATCTTCTTGTCTCTCTCTGGAGAAAACTGCTAATTTCACAAAATGTTGGGAGTTTTAAGTGAAAGTATGGGTACCGTCTCAAAATTGTACTCAAGTAAAACACATGAGTAAAAGTCTCTACTAAAGTTTCTACTTTTAAATGTACTTAGTTAAAAGTACAAACATTTTTTCTGACTGTCTATTCTTCTGATAGCAGTGTTTAATCAAAGATCCCCGCCTTCTATAGTCTTGCACAAGGACCAATCCGCACTACTCAAGTAAAGTACAAATGTACTTTTGACTAATTGCACTTCATTCTTTACACCCATGTTGCGTGTATGGACTATTTTATTTTGTTACATGTTTTGTTAATTATCTCTCAAGGCCTGTTTTATGGTACACATGTTGGGTATGGACTCTGGGAGAAGACTGTTATTGAGTTGTAACAATGATTATATATCTATAGTCTTGCACAAGGACCAATCCGCAAACCTAATACTACTCAAGTAAAGTACAAATGTACTTTTGACTAATTGCACTTCGTTCTTTACACCCCTGCACACGCATGTTGGGTATGGACTCTGGGAGAAGACTGTTACAGGGGTACAATTGAGTTGTAACAATGATTATATATCTATAGTCTTGCACAAGGACCAATCCGCAAACCTAATACTACTCAAGTAAAGTACAAATGTACTTTTGACTAATTGCACTTCGTTCTTTACACCCATGTTGCGTGTATGGACTATTTTATTTTGTTACATGTAATTATCTCTCAAGGCCTGTTTTATGGTAATAAATGTTTACTAATGTTCACAGAGAGACAGAGAATACATTATTCTATATGTATGTTGGTGTAGGTATATTTACATAATGAGCAATAATGGATATTCAAATGTTTATTTTTTATTTTTTTGAAGGTAGTAATTACCACCATAGGTAGAAAAAAATTGAAACTGATCATTCATGCTTATGTGCATTTGAGTAATCTATCTGTACATGATGTATTGTGATGTTGATTTTGATTAAACCTCATTTTGGGTGTAATGGCCCAGTAAAGTCATGATATTTCATTTG
Organism: Notolepis coatsorum; assembly: GCF_963971535.1. Classification (NCBI taxonomy): domain Eukaryota; kingdom Metazoa; phylum Chordata; class Actinopteri; order Aulopiformes; family Paralepididae; genus Notolepis; species Notolepis coatsorum. The sequence continues at coordinate 225,089,876 of NC_140165.1, forward strand.
CTAATAAATGTTTAAATATCTATTCAAGTTGTCATTTTTAACTGGAAAAAGTAGCATTGTTACTTTACTTGATATTTGAGCTTCACTGCAGAATGATGTATATTGTGTACAATATGCACATACATTGAGAATATATTTCAGTGAGGTAGGAGACGGCATGTAAACTTCTGAATTTTTCAATGAGGGACATGCCAATACTGAATTGGTAAAGGGAAGATATGTGGCATTGTATTACTAATCAACCATTTCCTACTGTATTTCCGGTAATGTACGGTCATAGGCAGATAGTGGAGTAGCTCTGGCAGATGGGTACACAGTAAATTCCGCTGACTCAAACTGAGTACATTTCACTCAAACTGAGTAAAATTTCTTTACTCAGTTTGAGTCAAATCTACTCTGCGTAATTTACTGTGTAGTACCAGTATTGCATTGGCAGTGTCGGCTAGGCTTCGGGCAACCAAACCTGGCCCAGCGTGTGTCGGTCGCATCTGGGCTGCTTTAGGCAACCGGACGTTCACCGCTTCCGGCAACCCCGGACATGGCCCAGTGTACTCGGGCCGGAATCGGCCAGTCAGTCATTGCCGCCTACTCGGCCGATCCGGACGTTCACCGCTTCCGGCAACCCCGGACCTGGCCCAGTGTACTCAGGCCGGAATCGGCCAGTCAGTCATTGCCGCCTACTTGGCCGACTCTGGCAGCCGGACTTGGGCCGACTAATTTCTTCCGGCCTGCCGGATACAGGCCATTAATGGGCCGGAACTTTTTGGCCACCTGGGTATAAACAAACTATACTGCTGTGACGATTTCAATAAAACAGACCATTCTGAGTCAATGGTACATTAATATTTTATTAGAAACGCAAGCAGGGGGCAAGCTACCCGCTGCCCGCGACATGGTTCTTGGTCTATTAAACAGGCAATGCCACGGCCGGCTATTGAGTTCATATGCCATAAATGTCATGTATGTTGTGTATGTCATAAATGTCAATATGAATTGAAAATGGGGGACCCTGATGTAAACAAGACGAAAGTCTTTCTCTGGTCTGCATCCCCTTAACAATTGTGTGTATTGAGCCGTACTGTATTGTACCCATTCTGCAATCTGTTAAATAAAGTTTTCATTAATTCATTAATTTGCTGTCTCGTTATAACACAAACAGCTCACCATGAACCATGACCAGCTTAATTACGTTAGTTAGCATCCAAGCTAGCGTGATAATGTTAGTAGTTAGAAACGGCTAGGCTGCCTGCTTACCTGCAATAATGTTGTCATCGTCCTGGACAGATAGACTTGTTAAATCATAATATCGTCACAGCCCTTCTAAGGTTTCTCTCCTCCACACTGCCTGTGGAGCATTTTTCCCTATTGTTAGGTTTTAGTGAGTTTTTCCTTACCTTCGCGTGGGGTATGTCTGGGAGTGCTTGCATTCTTTCATTTATTTGCATTTATTTTAAATGTGTTGGACCTTATGGTGTTCTTGTTCTGTTCTTGACTTATTGTTATGTTTTCTTCTTGACTTCTTTAAAGAAGACTTGTACGGCCCATGGGGACATTAACGTGTGTTGTCGGGCCTTATAAATAAATTTGATTTGATTTGATTTGATTTGTGCTGGTCCTCAGTAAATGTCCCGCCAGCAAAAAATAAGTTGCTATTAAAGTGCTAAATGTTAGATTACACTAACACACACTGTGTCTACACTAATATAGAGCTTTCGAACGTGGCCGCTCTGTTAATAAAATGTTCAATCAATCAATCAATCAATCCCGCGAGGGGAGAGGAGACGCAGCCCCTCCGTGTAGCTGCAGAGCTGCAGAGTAGGAACCATTCTCTGATTGGATCTCAAGGATGTCAATCATTCAACCTCCGTGTAGCTGCAGAGCAGCAGAGATGGCAACATTATCTGATTGGATGTCAAGGCTGTCAATCATTCAATCCCCCATTCAATGGCAAGAGTTTAAATGCACGGACCGTGCTTAGATGACGTTAATAGCCTATTTTCATTGGCTATTATTTATTTAATCCTGGGTCAACCTGTGCAGCCATCTGCACAAATATTTACTGCAGTCATTACTGCAGTGCAGGCCTGCTCAGAGCTGTCAATTTTGGCCATTTTTTAAAACATTTCTAATAAAAAAATTATAATAATAATAATAATAATAATAATAATAATAATAAAAAAAAAAAATTTATATATATGTGTAAATTAATTATAATTATGAATTATGAGTGAATTTGTGTTTCACGTGTTGTCATAGAGAAACCTCCACTGGCGTGGAAGCAGGGGGAGAGAAAGAGGCTCTGGCCGTGATTGTAACAGCTCAAGGACGCGCTGCTGGGATGAGCCGGAATCGAACCGGGAACCTTCTGATTACCAGACGACCACGCTACCTCCTGAGCCACTGTCGCAACCATGACAAGTCAATGGAGAAGTCAAGTGAGAAATCATCTGAAAAAAAATAGTGTATAGTGGTCTTTCCATTTACTGTCATACAACACGAAAGGAATACACAGACATTTGTGAATACTGCATTTTAATCCTGAAATTCCATAGGAGAGTTTTCTTCCACTGTTACACTAATAGAAGTGTGGAATAGGTCTGGCATTGTCTCTTATTGATTATTTGGTTGACAATACTGATAGAACCTGCTAACAATAATTATCCTTACAAAAGGCTATGGTTTTGGAAACGTTGACTGATTATAATAAATGTCCTCACATGGCTCACAATAGCCTAATCGCTCTATAATCATAATTAATTAAATCTAATCAGATATATCTGCCAAGACAGAAAGGTCCAAGGACCTTTCGGTTCGACCAGGCGGTTTGGGAGTGCAGCTGTCGGTCACATTATGTGGGGAATGGCTGTTACTGATCAGTGGACAAGACGAGCTAAATCACATAATATGCCCCAGCATCATGTCATGTTATGGTCTCCAGCGACCCGTTTCAAGGTTATAATATGTAATAATAACTACCATGTAGTTGATTTTATTAGAACAAGGCTTTATGATATCCTTCACAACACATATATAAGCACAGCTAAATTATGTTTCACCATTTTGAAAATTCTGAAGGTATCTGCAGAGAAAAAGGTACGACTGTGGTGTTAGGGTCATTTGTGACCCGGCAAGGTAAAACTATACTATAAAAATACTAAATATAAATAAATAAAATAATAATAAATATACTAAACTTTTTTCAGAAGTTATATTCTAATATTGTTCTATTTTTTTTTTGTGTTTTATTTTTTTATTATTTTTTAAACATAACATAAAATTAGATATACAAGCATTAATTAACAGTACACATCCAATGAAATCACCATTTAAATAAATGTAGTATACGAGATATACACCTAATACTTGCTATCTAATACCCTACATAAATATGCTCTCGCTCGCTCCCCCCCCCCGGACACCCACTTGGATAATCCATCCATTATCATTCGCTCCTAACCAGGCACTACAATTCATATGCTAGCTTTTATTCTCTCCACCACTTCTAACCACATTGCAATTTTGGTTTCACTGACACCTAAAATTCTTGCTGTAGATATTTCTAGATAAATCACATCGAGATATGTAAGAACCCAAACCTTCCGACAATTTTTTTCCGGTTGAAACCATCGTGATCAGCTTTTTAGTCGCTGTGATACCAGATAAAATGAATCTCTTTAGCTGTATAGGGACTGCAAACTCAAAAACATCATTAAACAGCAATACAGAGGGGTGTACAGGTATATTCAGAATTAAGAAATTCGATAATTGCTGGGACACTTCTTTCCAGAATATCTTAACTGGTGGGCAATCCCAGTACATGTGCATAAATGTACCATCATCCCCATTTGTACATAAGGAGCATCTGGAGTCTTGTTTAAGTCCCATTCTGTTCAATCTTATAGGAGTCAGGTATGTCCTATGAATATAGTTAAGATTAATTTGTTGATGGTCCGGGTTACGTGACGTAATTCGAACGTTTGCCCAGACTTCTTGCCAATCAAAATGTATTTCCAGGTCTGGTATATCCCTCCTCCAGACTGAGTCTAGGGGGAGGATTCCATACGAGGATGTTAGTAATTGATGATAAAAATCAGATACAAAACCTCTCGATGTCTCTCTTTCATAGAAGAATTTGTGATATCTGTGGTGTTCAATTGGTATCCTTAATGGGACTCCATGAGCCTTCAAACATACCAATAACTGTGCGTAAAAATAATGTGTGGAACTGGTGAGATAACATTTTTTATGTATTTCTTTATATCTACAAAAACCCTGTTTGTTGAAAACATCTCCTAATGTGTGTATGCCATGCTTTTCCCATTTAGGGTATCTTATAGGTCGTTATCCAATCAGGAGTGCATTGTTATTGAATAGGGGAGTATGACTATGCTATTTATGTGGGTTAGAATATTTTTTTTGTGTTTCACGCCATATCCGGATCGCATGAGTAATAATTGGGCCAAATTTCTATTCGCATTGCTTAATTGATAATTTGGTGTATACTATGTCCTGCAGTCTATGTGGTGCTACTATATTTACTTCTAAGTTTCTCCAGGATACAGATGCTTGGGAATCAAACCAGGTTGTCAGTGGTCTTAAAGTGCACGCCTTAAAATAGTGGTACAAATCTGGAAATGCCATACCTCCGTCGGCTTTGTTTTTCTGTGCGGTGGATCTTTTTATACGTGGAGGTTTGTTATTCCAAATAAATTTTGTATGCGGTAGAGTGTAATTTTTTCCTGGAGGGGGTAACGGTAGCATTGAGCTAATGAAGTTGATTCTAGGTAGGACATCCATCTTAACTATTGATACCCGTGCCTGTACTGAGTTTTTAAGTTTGGACCACCTGTCAAAGTCGTATTTGATCTTATCTTGGATTTTTATGTAATTGTACTTCACCGTTTGGCTTATAGTAGGGAATACTTCAACTCCTAAACATCTGAAGTGTTTAACCATTGGTATAAGACCATTCCAACCTATCAAAGGCTTTCATCGCATCCAGGGACAGCATCGCCTTAGGTGTGGTGTCATCCTTGCTGGCATCTAGCACATGTAGTAACCGTCTTATATTATCCGTGATCAAGCGGCCTCTTATGAAGCCAGTCTGATCAGGATGAACTAAAGACGTCATATGCTTTTGAAGTCTGATGGCTAATACTTTGGAGTACAGCTTGATATCGGTTCCGAGGAGGCTTAAGGGTCTATAACTACCGCAATCGGTGGGGTCTTTGTCTTTTTTAAGGAGGACTGTTATGAGTGCAATATTGTCGTTCTTATGGAAGTTCCCCTCCTTGATTGAATATAAAATCATATTAAGTAATAGGGGTCCAATTACATGCCAACATGAGAGGTACATTTCTGGTGGGATACCGTCTCTTCCAGGAGCCCTACCACTTTGCATTTCAGATATGGCCTCCCTAAGTTCATCTAGTGTGATGGGTGTTTCTAACTGTTTAGCATCATCCTCTGATAGTTTAGGAAGGTTCATTTGATTAAGATATGTGTCCATTTTGTTTTGATCAAAGGCCGTTTCTGATTTATACAAATTGGAGTAGAACTCTTTGAATGTCTCGTTGATTTTTTTAGGGTCTGTAACAAGTCCTTGCTGTGCTTTAATGGTAGTTATATCTGCACATTTTGCGTTGACTCTTAACTGCATAGCTAGTAGGTGACTTGGTTTAGAACCATGAAAGTAATGCTGTTGTCTTGTGCTACGTATTTGAACTTCAGATTGTTGTTTATAAATGGCATTAATCTCTTTTTTTAACACATTAATTTGAGTTTCCAGTCGAACCGAGTAGTTGTATTGTAAAGAGGAAAATAACGTAGAGTAAAGCGTTTCCAGGGCCCTGTTTCTTGTACCTGGATAACTGAGTTAGCCGGATAACTTTAGCTGGATAACTGGGTTAGCCGGACTTTCCGATTTCATGTACCTGGATTTACCAAATCACCATGACAACATATCCAAAAGTTTGAGCCTGGTCGAAAGCAGAGTTCAAGTTCAAGTTAGCCTGAACTATCGCCACGCCCCCGCAAAGAAGTGACAGCCCGTTTCCTGAAACTATTCCCACAGTCTACGATCTGCATTATACCATTCTGAATTACGTTTTTGTGCTCCATTCTTCCAGAGGGGGCTTTTGAAATGTAAAATAGACCCAAAATGCTGATATTAAATTCACTTTGTCCTAAATAATGCACGTTATATATACCGTGGCGACGGTGGCGCTCGCTCGTGCGATGTACACAAAAATGTGGTTATTTTAATTGTAACTGGGATTAAGATGTCTGATGAGATGCGCTGTTTGACGGATTTGAGAAATTGAATGAGCCGTTGACGTCACATGAATGAATGAGGATAAAGAAATAAAACTTCATTCAAAATAAGGAATATTCTAAACACGGGTCTCTCGTTCATTAATGTATAAACAATGAATTTATCCCATCTGGCACAGTGGCCCAGCGGTAGTGCTCAAGCCTGCCAACTTTTTGACCCGGGTTCAAATCCCGGTGTTTCCAATATGATTTTTTTGAATATAATATTAATGATTATACGCCAAAGTAGCCTGGTTTTAAGTTAAAATATTATAAATCTACATGCATTGAGGATGTCATTCTTTATATAGCTCTCAACGTGCACCAAATTGAATTATTCCTATATTGCAAAAAGAAGGACCCCGGTCTTGAACCCGGGTCGTCCGTGTGGAAGTCAAAAGAACAACCCGTTGGACCACATTGGAGATAAGTTAAACATTGACTATACATCAATCAATGGGCAAGAAAGCCGTCTCGTAATTCTGTATAACAGTTAACTAGTTATTTTCGCTAGCAAGATCTCATTTGATTATTCAATCCAGCAGGCAAGTTTAAAGAAATATAATCTGATTGATTGAGGTAATGAGGGACTTAGAATTAGCCTATAGATAACGCATTTAACTTGTCGGCGAGGCGATTGAGCCTATTGCAATCTGTCAATAAAGTCTTAAATCAATTAATCAATCAATGCCGTTGAGAATCAGGGTCTCTGCCATCGATACGTGCTGGCTTTCCACCTAAAACGGGAGCGCGCATCTAGCCTGACTTGAGCCTGACTCTCAAGTCTGGCTTGAGTTAACGAGACTGAATCCTCCTTTGTGAAACAGGAAAATCCCGGCTTTGAACATCGGGTTAACTGAAGCTGGATAATGGACATGTTGATCGACTTAGTTGAACCACGTACATGAAACAGGGCCCAGCTCTGCCAGTTTTGAGCAACGATTCTTGCATATTTTGGAGGAAAAGTACCCGGTAAAATCCTTGATCAATCCCTTTACCGACATCCATAATATTCTGGGGTCCTGTACCGATTTTGCATTCTCCAGTAGGAATACAGAAAGAGCTTCTTTGAATTGTGTAATGAATTCCTTGTTTTTCAGCAATATCGAGTTAAATCGCCATCTTGGGGCTCGGGATGACAGTATACCAAATGATCCTTTTAGGAGTAAATAACAGTGATATTGTTCTATTATAGTCAGAAAACATTATTATCTATGGGTTTCACATTTAGTATATTATGATTGAACAACCTCATTTTCATCTTAAAAATAAGGGACATGATGTATCTCGGGGGCCATACAATCAAATTACAATGGGATTATATGGTTATGAATGCATATAATGTTAGTTAGGATGTAGTATTAACTATATTGAGTGATACTCCTTTCTTTTTAGTGGTCAGGACTGAGTTAGACCCCGGGTCAACATTGACCCGCTAACAATGGTCAGTGGTGCCAATTCCTAACATAACATGAGGGTTAAATCTGCTGTTTGGGTGCATTACAGATTTAGTTTAGTGTACGATAGAGATGGATTAAACAGCAACGTGCAAGAATGAGAATTGCGCAGCTTGAGGCGTATGCAAGCATGAATACATTTCACATTCTGGGCCAGTAGGAATCACCCCGGCAACGTCACTGAAGCTCCAACCCTTCAAAATATCAATCCCTGAAAACAGAAAGTAATTCAGCTATAATGTTTCCTAGTTTTTTCATCACTATTGGACCAAATTACAAAGGCTAAGCAATTTACAGCCATGTTGACAATGCAACAGCTACTCTACAGGCAAATGGAGTAGAGAAGAAGGCTTGTATCTTGCCCGACAGGAGAGTGTAGAGTGCGACCTGAGACGCCAAATTTACTGAGCGCTGTCAGTCCTGAGCAGTGATGCCACAGATTACTTGTAAAAGTAATCTGATTACTGATTACTGATTACTCCTTTAAAAAGTAATCTTAGTTACTTTACTGATTACTTGATTATCAGAGTAACTTAGTTACTTTGAAAGTAACTAGGTTACGAAGTCGTCCCCTCTGCTGCTGCCACAACATAAGAATGACAAAAAAAATTTAGTAAAATGTACTCAGTTTGAGTAAAATGTACTAATAGGGCAGGTAGGCCTATCTTGCTATCTATAGATCTATAGATTTCACAAAAGATAAATGGTCAATAACACCACATGTAGGCTGATATGTAGCCTACCTTTGAGGCCTGCCCCATTCAGATATGGTTCTACGTTATTATTATTTATTATTGTGTGAATGAATGAATGAAAACTTTATTTAACAGATTGCAGAATGGGTACAATACAGTACGGCTCAATACATACAATTGTTAAGGGGATGCAGACCTGAGAAAGACGTTTGTCTTGTTTCCATCAGGGTCCCCCATTTTCAATTCATATAGACATTTATGACATACACAACATACATGACATTTATGGCATAGGGACATATAGGTATTTAGTACTGATACATTTGTGACATAAGCGGTATTCAAATATACAGTACTGTTACCCCTAGATCCTGACAGAGTATATACATATGATGGGGAGGGGACTGTACATTAGGAGGGGGTGGGTGGGTGGGAGGGAAATATACATATGTCGGGGAGGGAATATATATACTGCAGTGTTGTCAGTGTGCTACTGACAACCTACATACTGCAGTATGGTGTTCCATGTTCATGAATAGTGCAATGCAAAAGATGTTTAACTCAAAGGTGGAACATACTGTTTGGCTGGTGCAGCTCCGACTCCGAGTCCTGTAGAAGTCGATGGTCGTGCTGTGCTGTATATTCCATATGCGGTAGACAGTATTTTGTTTCCTCCGCAAAGTGAATGTTTTTTTCACCCGGCTTAGCTTACACAAACGTTAAGTAGACTAGTGAACTTCCAGTGCAAGAAAGCGTTACGAGCGCGAGCGTCTCCCTGCTAGCTCGCAGGTCAGCCTGATAATAACAATAACAGCCGCGCCCACCAGCATGGCTCAACACACGAGGTTGCGTGCTGTGACGTCACTCCCCAATACAAGGAAAAGCTTTCCAAACGTATATTTGACTGTCGAAAACGAAAGAAAATACTGCATTCCGCCTGCATATTATGATGAGATAGTAACGAAATAGTAACGCACAGCCACTTGGACAAGTAACTGCAATCAGATTACTGGCTTGTAAAGATTAACGCGTTAGATTACTATTTTCGGGGAAAAGTAATCAGATTACAATAACGCGTTACTAAGTAGTGGCATCACTGGTCCTGAGCGTTGCTATTGCAGTCTGCAGCCGCTTTTAGTCGTATTGGCGCCTTTAGTCATCTTGACAGTGGAAGGTTTATGCTCATACACAGCAGGTAAGGCACCAAGTTTAACATTATGCATAAACCACTTTCGATGTGCTGTAATTAAGAACCTTATAGATCATCAGCTTTTACTTGGTGGCCTCTCCATCCATTGCTGTGGCACAAGGCGTGCAGGCCATGTTGTGTGAGCTCCACGCCTGCCTGTGAATCCGCTCCTTCCTCACTTGCATCTTGTTTTAAATGACCTACTGGAGGAGAGCGGATCCATTTTCTGATATGCGTATTTAGATGAATAGCTTGCAACTACGTGGACGCAGTCAGATACAGATACAGTCTTAACTATAGTGTTATTATTTGCTTTGTATTATCTAACCGGTGATGTAAAGAAGAGATTTGATACTGATTCACTGTGTGTCTGCGTGTGTGTGCGTGTGCGTGTGTGTTTTGTGTGTGTGTGTGTGTGCGTGAGTGTGTGTGTGTGTGTGTGTGTGTGCGTGCGTGTGTGAGTGTGTGTGTGTGTGTGTGTGTGCGTGCGTGCGTGCGTGCGTGCGTGCGTGCGTGCGTGCGTGCGTGCGTGCGTGCGTGTGTGTGTGTGTGTGTGTGTGTGTGTGTGTGTGTGTGTGTGTGTGTGTGTGTGTGTGGCCCGCATTAAGCTGGTGGCGTGCATCCCTCTGTGCATCCCTCAGACCGACATAAGAGCGCTCGCTCTTGCCAGCGGTTATTCATAATGATCAATTTGATGAATATGAATGCAACCCACATCCAGAGATGGTGTGCGTTCGCTAGCATTCACTGACAAAATGCGGCCGGTACCGGACTGATACACTCTTTGCTCAATACAGACCCTCAACACGCTCTTCAGTTTGCAATGGTTGGTGATTGTGTTTGTTTTGACCTTTCATAGCGAAGTGGAATAATGGGTAACACTGTGTTTGGTATAATTTGGCTGTGATGTTTCAGACAACCGCAGTACAATTGTACAGTTTTTTTTCATATTCAACGAACTGCACAGAGAGTACACAGTCTGTATGCACTTGTGTAGATGTAGATGTAAATAAACATAAATATACATTCACACGTACACATATGATCTCCCTCCCACGCGTGCCCTGCGATTTGATTTTAAATCACTCATGTATGCAAATTGTCACACATGCTGTCACTTAATCACAACGGAATCACCTTTACACATAACGTTGTAATTTGAAATACATTATAAGGAAATTAGTTATAGGAGAGACTGCCAACACCAAACAAACACATGCTCACACACACACACGCACACACGCACGCACACATGCACACACACATGCACACACACACGCACATGCACACACACACACATTCATACGCATACACGCACAATCATTCCACCCACTGGTATTACTGAGAAAAGAATACATGATAATAGACATACACATACATACACACGCACATGCACACAATTATTCCACTACATGGTATTACTAAGAAAAAAATACATGATAATAGACATACATTACACATACATACGCACACGCACACGCACACACACACACGCACGCACGCACGCACGCACGCACGCACGCACGCACGCACGCACGCACGCACACACACACACACACACACACACACACACACAATCATTCCACTCACTGGTATTACTAAGAAAAACATATCTGATAATAGAAACGCACACAAACAAAACACAAGTAATCAAACACATACTGTAAGGGTTTGTGGCGAGGGGAGGTGAGGAGAACCCAAATGCTGAACAACGATACCAGAGAGAGGAGGCAGATACGACGGAGTGAAAATAATCAGGCTTTTACTGAGTAGCAGTAAACAATCAGCGTTTACAAGGAACAAACAAAACCGAACTTCAAAAAGCAAGAAACTAAATCCTCAGCAAAGCTGGAAAACGTGGACTAGGAATACAGGAACGGACTCACTGGGAATACAGGAAACTTCACAAAAGGTGAACAGAGTGCATGACAGAATACAAGGGTAGAACAAAACAACGGGCAGGAATAAGTACCGCCCCTGATTGATAAGGAGCGCCAGCTGGTTAAAGCCAGGCTTGAACACTAGCAACATATAGTAATTGTAAAGAGAACATCTCCACCCTAGAAACATACATGTAAAGAGATTATCTCCACACTAGAAACATATAGTAATGTCAAGAGATTATCTCCACACTAGAAACATGTAAGGAGCTTATCTCCACACTAGAAACATATATGTAAAGAGATTATCTCCACACTGGAAACATATATGTAAAGAGAGTATCTCCACACTGGAAACAATTATTTAAAGAGAATAACTCCACACTGGAAACATATATGTAAAGAGATATCTCCACACTGGAAACATATTTAAAGAGACTAAACCATACTGGAAACATATATGTCAAGAGATTAAACCATAATACACAACCCAGACCGGGGGAAGACATCATACCAGGAAGGGGAGTGACAAAGACAACATTAACAGAGGCAGAACATTAATCATAGCATTAATCATAGCCAGCAAACCTAGGCATAAATGCAAGAGATGGTTCAGTATCTGCAGTTGCCTACCAGAGGGCAGCAGAAGGCCACTGTTCACATTGTTAAGGAAGGAACCCCGGCTGGGACTGTGACAGCGTTTACAAGGAACAAACAAAACCGAACTTCAAAAAGCAAGAAACTAAATCCTCAGCAAAGCTGGAAAACGTGGACTAGGAATACAGGAACGGACTCACTGGGAATACAGGAAACTTCACAAAAGGTGAACAGAGTGCATGACAGAATACAAGGGTAGAACAAAACAACGGGCAGGAATAAGTACCGCCCCTGATTGATAAGGAGCGCCAGCTGGTTAAAGCCAGGCTTGAACACTAGCAACATATAGTAATTGTAAAGAGAACATCTCCACCCTAGAAACATACATGTAAAGAGATTATCTCCACACTAGAAACATATAGTAATGTCAAGAGATTATCTCCACACTAGAAACATGTAAGGAGCTTATCTCCACACTAGAAACATATATGTAAAGAGATTATCTCCACACTGGAAACATATATGTAAAGAGAGTATCTCCACACTGGAAACAATTATTTAAAGAGAATAACTCCACACTGGAAACATATATGTAAAGAGATATCTCCACACTGGAAACATATTTAAAGAGACTAAACCATACTGGAAACATATATGTCAAGAGATTAAACCATAATACACAACCCAGACCGGGGGAAGACATCATACCAGGAAGGGGAGTGACAAAGACAACATTAACAGAGGCAGAACATTAATCATAGCATTAATCATAGCCAGCAAACCTAGGCATAAATGCAAGAGATGGTTCAGTATCTGCAGTTGCCTACCAGAGGGCAGCAGAAGGCCACTGTTCACATTGTTAAGGAAGGAACCCCGGCTGGGACTGTGACAGGACCCCCCCCCCCCCCCCCCCCCCCCCCCCCCCCCCCCCCCAAAGGGGCGGGTTCCAGACGACTGGTAAGTTCGTCCGGGAACAGGCGAGGCGGGGGGCCGAGAGCCCGGAAAGAACTGGGGGCGAGGGCCTGGAGAACTGGGGCCGGGGGACGAGAAAATAACCCAGGAGGGGCATATCAGCAGGGGGACCGGGAACCGGACCAGAGGGGAGCCCGGAGAAAGGCGAACAGGGTACAGGGCCAGCGTGGCCGGAGACGGGAACAGAGGCCCGACGAGGGGGGCCGGAAACGTGGACAGAGGCCCGGTGAGGGGGGCTGGGCACGGGGGCGGAGGACCGGTCAGGGGGCCTGGAGTAAAGGGGTGAGGGTGACAGACCCGGAGCAGGATCCCGGACGAGGGACCCTCCAGGCGCAGGACTCTGGACCGGACCAGGAGGGCCGGAGCGGAGGTGCGAAGACGACAACCCCGGAGCAGGACCCCGGACGGTGGCCACTCCAGGTGCAGACCTCGGGACCGGGCCCAGAACCCCGGACGGGGGTTTCTGCAGACGTAGACCATGGCGTAGACCACGGCATAAACCACGGCGAAGACCAGGGCGCAGGCTACGGCGTAGGGCTGGACCAGACAAGGAGCCGGGACCAGACGAGGAGCCGGGACCAGACGAGGAGCTGGGACCAGTCGAGGAGCCGGGACCAGTCGAGGAGCCAGGGCCAGACGAGGAGCCGCGACAAGACGAGGAGCCGGGACCAGACGAGGAGCCGGGACCAGACGAGGACCCGGGACCAGTCGAGGAGCCGGGGCCAGTCGAGGAGCCAGGGCCAGATGAGGAGCCGGGACAAGACGAGGAGCCGGGACCAGTCGAGGACCCGGGACCAGTCGAGGAGCCGGGCCAGACGAGGAGCCGGGACCAGACGAGGAGCCGGGACCAGTCGAGGAGCCGGGACCAGTCAAGGAGCCGGGGCCAGACGAGGAGCCGGGACCAGACGAGGAGCCGGGACCAGATGAGGAGGCCGGGCTTGGCGTAGAAGCCGGACCGGGCGTAGTGGCAGGGTCAGGTGTGGGAGCCGGACCGGGCGTAGCAGCTGGGGCTACACTAGCAGGGGCTAGGCTGGCAATAGAGGCTGGGTTAGCTGTGGAGGCCTGGCTAGCTACAGGGGCTAAGCTAGTCCTCCGAGCCTTGCTAGCTCTCTGAGATCTGCTAGCTGCAGGAGCTAAGCTAGCAGACGGGGCAGGGCTAGCTGTGGAACCCTGGTTAGCTGCCGGGGCTAAGCTAGCAGACAGGGCTGGACTAGCTGTGGAAGCCTGGTTAACTGCAGGGGCTAAGCTAGTAGACGGGCTGGACTAGCTGTGGAAGCCTGGTTAGCTGCAGGGGCTAAGCTAGCAGACGGGCTGGACTAGCTGTGTAAGCCTGGTTAGCTGCAGAGGCTAAGTTAGCAGACGGGGCTATACTAGCTGACTGGACTGAGGCGGTAGCTACTGAGACTACACTAGTGACAGGGGCTATGCTAACCACGGACGCCATGCCGGCCAAAGTGGTGGTCCCAGCATCTGAGGCTACGTTAGCTATAGGGCCTGTGCGCGCGAGGGAAGCTAGGTAGTTAGCTACTGAAGAATCCACGCTATCAGAAAAAGGTTATGCTAGCTGCAGAAGCCTTGCTAGCTGTAAGGGCGTTGCTAGCCTCTCTAGACTTGCTAGCTGTAGCAGGGTGAGCTAAGCTAGTGATAAAGACCGAGCCCACACTGACTCTCCTAACAGAGGAAACCATAGGCTTAGCTGTGGGGACTGTGGTGCTAGCAGTGGCTATCCTAGCAGGGGAAGCTAAGGGAGTAGTTGCCGAAGCTATATTGGCTACAGGGGCTATAGGACCTGTGCTAGCAGGGAGAGCTGAGGTGCTAGCAATAGAGATTATGCTAGCTGCCTGGGCTGTGCTAAGCTGCCTGGGCAGTGAATGTTGCAGGGCCTATGCTACTGGAAACATATATGTAAAGATATTAAACCATAATACACAACCCAGACCGGGGGAAGACATCATACCAGGAAGGGGAGTGACAAAGACAACATGAACAGAGGCAGAATATTAATCATAGCACTAATCATAGCCAGCAAACCGAGGCATAAATGCCAGAGAGGGTTCAGTATCTGCAGTTGCCCGCCAGAGGGCAGAAGAAGGCCACTGTTCACATTGTTCAGGAAGGAACCCCGGCTGGGACTGTGACACATACATACAAGCACACACACACTCATCCTATAAATGTCGATTAAGCCACAAAGGTCCTATACACCAACCTTCCATAACAGCCCCAAAGGAAAGCAACAATCACCACACATGCAGGTCTGTGGTAACGACATACATACCAGCTTTGTTCTGTTCCACTGCTTTCAGCTTTAAAGTGGTTTGGACTTCGGGTCGCTCCTCTGTTTGTGCTGTTTGTTCCTTTAGATTGCCTCAAAATGTAGTGGTCACACTAGAGAGGTCACTTCAATGACTTACAGTCCGCAGACCAGAATACACAGCCACTTCGTACCAATTACACACACACACACACACACACACACACACACACACACACACACACACACACACACACACACACACACGCACACACACACACACACACACACACACACACACTCACACACACACACACACACACACACACACACACACACACACACACACACACACACACACACACACACACACACACACACACACACACACACACACACACACACACACACACATTTGCATATGCAAGGAAGTACACACACATATGTGTGGACACACAAGCATTTACACATAGAAACACACACACTAACACACACAGGTAGTATGCATACGTACAAACACACTCACTAAAACACACTCACTCACACAGGCACACAAACACAAACGTGTACACTAATATACATACACTCAATGTAGACTCTACAGACTCTTCAATTTACATACTTTTGCGATGGTTGGTATTGTGTTTGCTTTGACCTTTCACAGCAAAGTACAATGGAGTACAAAGTCTGTACGCAACCCACCTTGTTTAGAATTGTAAATATTACTGTACTGTAAAAGTCGCCCGCTTATTGATGTTTCGAAAGTCTCAGCATGAACGTGTACGTGATGACGTTGATTTAAAAATTACATCCTAATTTACCTAGTAACAGACAACGTACCAGAACGAAAGAGCTACTGATTGGTTTGTAAGCATGATTACCCTGGGCATATTAGTAGCGGGCTCAGGGAACAAATTCAATGCCCGTGGTGGAAATGCATTCTTCACATGCATTCGAATCGACTCTAGAGAAAGCAGAGAGAGAGAGTGCTTACACCTGTGGGTGGCGCCAAAAAGCTAAAACAAAATTGATGACTGCTGCTGCACTGGGAACAAATATGACGACTCTTTTAATGAAAACAAACAAACAGTTTATATTAGTACTTTTATTTTAATATTTCACTGTGTTATTTAAAAACAAAATTCCTTGGGTAAGCACTGCTTACCTTGCTTATATGGACGGCACAGCCCTGTGATATACATACATATACATAAATATACATGCACATGTACACATAGTATCCCCCCCACACGAGCTTTTTTTAAAAGTAGACATGTGCTTTTGGTGACCGACAGCGGGTATATCCCTCGAACGGCTCGAACTCTCAATCCACCTTTTGACCACTGTTAGATGTTCCTGTAATCAGCCAGTATCACCTCGTCATCTGTGTTCGTGAAGTTTCTGCGTTGTGTTTATTTCTCTCTCTGAAGTCGACCTTCTCATACTGGCTGTACAATTTTGTCATCCCTCTTAATGCAATCCGTAATCATAAGAATTCGACACTGGAAGACGTGGTACCTTTCTTGGAAAAACGTTGTTTATTCCATAAACAAAGCCTCTGTACCTGATGGAAAACAGTTCTGTATTGTCCTTGAAAAGCCTTAGAAGGAACTAAATTCAATATTCTAATGATCTCTCTCCTGTCGGTGGTTGTGCGACCTAGCTGTCCAAAGACCTTCCCTGTCAGCCGAAGCCAGTGATGTCATGGCACTCCATTCCCCCCTCATTTCAAAGTCTCTGTCTGCTTCGTGTCTTAATCTAACTTATCCCGGAAGAAACTCACATCATAACGTCTTCTCCCTAGCAACGGGGGTCCGCCCCATTTTCTCGTTACTACGTGACGCGCTGCCATGGCAACTGCTCTTCACCTTTAGCATGGTTCTATCGATGTCAAACTATCCCCCTAGTTCTCTCTGACCAAACCTGCCTACCCTCAGTGCTTATCAATGTTTTGGTTACAAACCTGCTGACGACCTTGGCATTCACACACCCTGCTTGCTACCGTGGAGACACACACTGGCTGCCGGCTACTTTTAAGATCTATAGATCCGTCTGAGTAGATGCTGTCACCCACCAATACATTATATACACATTGAAAAACATAGATTCCTTCACCACGTCCCTAATGCAAGCCGAGGAGTAGTTCATGTGTTTAGTGATATGACAATAGCGTCACCATAATGGACAATTTATCCAAAGTCCACAGGCCTTCTTGCTATAGTGAGGCAAACATATTTGTTTGGTGGAAACCGGACAGTGCATTCACAAAGTAACAAATACTTTCCTGTGAGTGTTTACCAGGCATTTTACTGACATGTTATTGGATCTAGTGGTCATATGGTTTGGCATATAATTGATCTAAATTACACATTTGAAGATGGTAGTCGCCAGATTCCCATGTGCTGAGCTGAATGAATCCATCCATAGAGAGAGGGGGGGGGCGCGTGATGCACGGTTTGTTTATTGTTGTGCGCCGTGAGAAACACGTCGACGTCCAAACTATTTCTTGTTTGTTCCATGTTGGTTCCACGTAAACAGACCTTTTCTCCCCCGGTCACTCACGCCTGTCATGCCAAACACAGGACGTTTGGTGAGAATTAGGTGACAGGCTAGGGCGAGAAGGGAAAAAGTGTTTCTTCAATTATTCAAAATGGTGGAAATTCCAATATGGCAGACATCATAGCTCCTTATGGCTTCATGACTGTATCACTAACAGAGCAGGAGATAAATTCAATTGAATGTTTGGCCTGATGGGCTAGAGGTAAAGTCATGGGGTCACCAAAATCAATAGGCGTCTTTCTCTAGGAGTCAT
>NC_140165.1:225108243-225183243 GCF_963971535.1 Notolepis coatsorum
AGACAGACAGACAGAGACAGACAGACAGACCGACAGACAGACAGACAGACAGACAGACAGACAGACAGACAGACAGACCAGACAGACAGACAGACAGACAGACAGACAGACAGACAGACAGACAGACAGACAGACAGACAGACAGACAGACAGACAGACAGACAGACAGACAGACAGACAGACAGACAGACAGACAGACAGACAGACAGACAGACAGACAGACAGACACAGACATGTAGACACAGATAAACCAATAGATGGACAAAAAAGAGAGAGGGAAAGAGAGAGACAGAGATAGAGAGAGACAGACAGACAGACCAACAGAAAAAGGAGATATGAGAAGAGAGAGAGTACAAAATATGAGTGGGTGGAACAGATGATTGGTAAATAGTGTGCCGTTTGAATATGACTCACTGTCTCTCATCCTCATATGAATTTGTGGGCTGGTAGAAGTGTGTGTGTGTGTGTGTGTGTGTGTGTGTGTGTGTGTGTGTGTGTGTGTGTGTGTGTGTGTGTGTGTGTGTGTGTGTGTGTGTGTGTGTGTGTGTGTGTGTGTGTGTGTGTGTGTGTGCGTGTGTGTGTGTGTGTGTGTGTGTGTGTGTGTGTGTGTGTGTGTGTGTGTGTGTGTGTGTGTGTGTGTGTGTGTGTGTGTGTGTGTGTGTGTGTGTGTGTGTGTGTGTGTGTCTGTGTGTGTGGTAGGTATTTGTTTTCATAATGTGAGGGATGTGTACTAAGCCTGGCCAGCTTTCATTCCTATATACTAGTTATATATCAAATATCATGCTGAAGTTTATTTAGGAGCAACATTTTCTTTTTCTTTTTTTTAGCTCTCACACATGCACACAGCATCACACTGAGGCAGGCATGGACACACACACACACACACACACACACACACACACACACACACACACACACACACACACACACACACACACACACACACACACACACACACACACACATACACACACACACACACACACACACACGCACACACACACACACACACACACACAGTGTGATGACCTTGGCTGGGCTGGCCCAACACTGCACTTAACCGCGCCCATTTAGACCAATTAGCTCCCTGGTTGCCATGTTACATGGTCCATCCCATTAAAGTATGGTTGACAAGGCCTAAAATTAGTTGCAGAGTTGTGAGGTCAATGTCTCCTGGGCTCAGGGTGGTTTCAACTCGCCGTGATCTTGAGTGGAATCCAAATTGCGGAGTGGATTATTGACTTGCCGACTGACAGACTATGACTCACTGAACACAATTTAAAAACAGCTTAAAAAAATCTATCGTACAAAGGATTGATTTTATTTTATTATTATTTATTTTTTTACTCTGGATTTGATATTGAACTGAATTGCACTGAAGTGTATCAGAGATGCTGTGTACATTATGTATTTGAGTGTTTGAAAAACTTGGAACAGATTGTTTTTGCTTGGATGGACTTGGACTTTGAATTCCCCAGTTTTATTTTATTTTTACAAGTAACATTGTGTATGAGCATCTGTCCAGGGCAGTTGTCACACCCTCTGAGCATCAGTTTAACCAGTTCATCATCAGCTAGCCTGCAGGGACAGTGGGCGGGATCCACAAAGAATGGATTGCACGGTGCTAATTGCACCCTTACTTACAATTCATACATGAATTGAAAATGGGGGACCCTGATGTAAACAAGACGAAAGTCTTTCCCTGGTCTGCATCCCCTCAACAATTGTATTTATTGAGCCATACTGTATTGTACCCATTCTGCAACCTGTTAATAAAATTTTCAATCAATCAATCACCGCACAATTGTAAGTAAGGGTGCAATTAGCACTGTGCAATCCATTCTTTGTGGATCCCGCCCAGTGTGTTAGCGAGAGAGAGAGAGAGAGAGAGAGAGAGAGAGAGAGAGAGAGAGAGAGAGAGAGAGAGAGAGAGAGAGAGAGAGAGAGAGAGAGAGAGAGAGAGAGAGAGAGAGAGAGAGAGAGAGAGAGGTGGGGGGTAATGATAACTTGGGTTCTCATCTGGCTTCCTGTTTGTGGAGCATGTACTTCATGAATGATAATAGCATGTTTGTTGTTATGAGCAATGACATGTTTGTGTTCAGACACTGTGATCAGCAATACCTTATCACTGAGCTCTGCAGTGTCGGCCCCCTATCTGCTCTAGTTGTCTCTATTGCTGCAGCCTATCTGGCAAACATTTAAGAGCTGATTGATTGATTGATTGAAAAGTTTATTAACAGATTGCAGAATGGGTACAGTACAGTACAGCTCAATACATACAATTGTTAAGAGGATGCAGACCTGAGAAAGACTTTCGTCTTGTTTCCATCAGGGTCCCCCAGGGTCACCCATCAGCTGTGATCATTTTGACAGGACATATTAAATCCCTTGGTTCTTCTGGATGATTCTCTAAGGCAATGCCAAACATAAAAAGGATATTACAATGTGCCCCTCCTTAGCACTAACATGGCCATATCTCATCAACCGTTTAATCAGTCATCATGAAACTACTGTAAGAGCTAAACAACCGTGTCTCTGAATGCATTTTGGAACGGAATGGATATAAGCCTACCTCTAGCGTAACTCTAACTCCACACCATCTTCAATCAATATAAAAAAAAAAGAATAATAATTATAATAATAATAACCTTCATACTGCCTTTTACTATCATGCACTTTGCTACAAAATAATCTTCCTTTCCTACAGTATATTACTACCTACTATGCTAATATGTCTTTACTACTATGCACTCAAGACTGTAGCACCCAAGTTCAACACTGTTTGACAAACATTGTTACTTAGCTGAAAGAGTTGTACCCTTCCTGCTGACCTGATCTTGTAAGTCACTACTCCCATTCTGCTCATCGGCAGTGACCAGACTTGGTTCTAGAATCTTCAGGTCAGACCTCATGGCGCAATGGTAGCATGTCTAACTCCAGAAGGTTGTGTGTTCAAATCACGTTGGGGGCAAGAACAATTATATACAACTAACTTATATCTGTGGAATATGCGAAAATCTTTTGTAAAGAAAGTGCTTTCAACGTGACTGTAAATGAGGGAAACCTCACTTGCCCCCCCCCCCCCCCCCCCAAAAAAGGTGCCAAGAGATGGTGGTGACTCACTGACTCTGGTAGGACTCGTACCCACAACCGCTGAATAGCTTCCATCCTTGTCTTGGGATCCTATGCTCTGTCCACTGCACCACATAACCACAATAGGAAAAGGGCAGCTTTCAGCAAACAAAGGAGCTGAGGATCTCCCGCTCATTAAGCCACTTTGAAGCAGCCAGTAAGTAACTCGAGTCAATATCTGCAAAAACAGCTGCATAAAGTACAATTTTTCTTCAGTAGGAGTCACATACAGTCCAGTTTATAGTCATCCCAGGGAGAGAATATCTTTCAAAGTGTGACCTCATGCTCTATGTATACCCACCAGTCAGCCAAGGCAGGCCTCATGCTGGCCAGATGGTCGCACTCTAAGCGATTGTCAAATTTAAAAGGCTATCACGATGTGTCCCTCCTTAGCACTAAAGTGTCCGTTGCTCATCAACTATTTATTCAGTCATCATAAAATAGTCATAAAACAATTTGTCTGCAGACATTTTGGAACAGGATTATTAGCATAGTCAACTTCTTGGGTTAAAGTAAAGGGAAGTAGAGATAGGCTGCTAGCCAGTAGCCCCCACACTGTAGTGCATGCATCAAGTGCCACTGAGTGTTAGACATGGGATAACCCATAACTCTGTATGATAGCGTGTACAATAATGCTGTATATACTGTCATATTTATTCTCACCATATATATCTACCTACACCGGTCTGTACTTACCTGCAGACACTCATTTTACATATCTGTAGATAGATACTATATCAATATGTACATATCCCTACTCTTACTAGTTACGCTGCTGGCCAGTATGACTACTACCATAGTGTCTTTATATTATATTACCACTCTGTACATACATCTGATTAGCACTACACTTACTAAGTAGTACTAATTCATATATTGTATACCCAGTTCAATCACCTGTAGGCCTACATAGTATATTACTATTGCACTTTACTGTTACATTTGCACAAACTTGCCAAACATCTTTTCGTTGTACTGTACAGTACTTGTGCTATATAATGACAATACATTTTAATATAATCTAATCTAATCACAGCCCTACTGTATGTTCGCAGTGGCTTACCTTTGCTATCCAGTCAGCCAGTAGGAGTTAGATCATTTTGTGTACTGTACTGTGTAGGGACTGTCCTGCTCCACTAGGGGCAGGCTTTTCTCATTCACTAGGCTGGGGGCGGGGCTGGCTTTTCTAATTCACAGGAGCGATCTTTTCTACTCTACGTTGGCTTTGAGAGTTGTGAATGAATGGATTTTTTTATTAGATATTGGATATAGGGTACACATAGTTCTTTACATAAGTCATACATCTCGATCCCGATTCCACACCAGCATGTATCCGGGTCCGGCTTTAACTAGGCTTCCCTAGTCTTGCTTAAACAGATCACTTCTCCAGAAGAATAAATGAATAAGAATGTATCAGATGCAGAAAACCAAGAAAGAAAAGTGAATTTGCTTCCCATTTCTGGCTCAGGACCAGACCAGTTGACTCACTTACTCGGGGCATGCAAATGTTGCATTTCATTTTAGAAATGCTACTTTGATCCTGGGTCTACTTTGACCCCTTCAATCAAACACTGCTACATCGGACGGCACCTTGCTATGGGGGTGTATTGTGTGTTTGCGAATGAATAAGTAGTTAATAGTCAATACCTCTGGCACTTCTGACAGGGTTTTGCCATGCAAACTATCAAACTCCTCCCTCGAGCGGTCATTTCAAGGTCACAGTGCCATATGGTTACAGCCTACCTTCCATCTGGCAACACTGAACGTCACAGAATATTGATGTTGAACTGTTTCCTTGCAGTGTACTGTGGTATGGACATTTCACGATGACTCACCACTGAAAAGATTACATTTGAATGTATTGAAAGGATAGCTCGTTGATATGCATAGCATTTAATTTAATAGATACAAATACACAACTATAAAACACATTTAATTTCAAACCTTTATTTAAACTAGAAAAGCAACTGAGGTTGTCTTCGTTTACAGTCACGAAGAGTGTATGTACAAAATAAGATGAGGCAAAAAGCAAGGATAACAAATCAATTAAAACACATACAACTTAATTGACAAAGGTTGGAGATCAAGGTTTTAAACTCTGCAACAGAGGGCAGAATCTCAAGCTGTAAAGACTGTTGGATTTCATTCCATGAGCTAGGGGCATCACAGTGACAGTGGCTCGGGAGGTAGAGCAGACGTCTGGTAATCTGGAGGTTCCTGCTTCGATTCCCGCTTCTCTCGGGCAGCATGTCGAAGTGTCCTTGAGACACTTAACCTCCTAACTGCTGCCGATGAGCAGGTTAGCACCTTGCATGGCTGCCTTCGCCTTCGGTGTGTGGATGTGTGAGTGAATGGGTAAACATTTGAGGAATCCTAGGGATCCTCCGACCTAGACCGTCTGGAAAGTGTCCTTGGCATCACTGGTTCACATCCTACCTGACCAACAGGTGGCAGTATGTTTCCCTCTGAGGGTCCAGGTCAGCTCCAGCACCTGTTAAACAGGGTGTTCCCCAGGGTTCGGTGCTAGGTCTGCTCCTTTTTACTATCTACCTCCTCCCACTCGGTGAGATCATAAGGAAACATAGCCTCCATTTCGGCTCTTATGCAGACGACACGCAGCTTTACCTCCACACTAAAACCTCTGCTCCCCTCCCTCCCCCCTCCCTCACTGCCTGCCTCCAGGACATAAAAACATGGATGACCACTAACTTCTTCCAACTCAACAGTAAGAAGACCGAACTAATAGTTGTAGCTTCCCCAGCCCTCCTCCAAAAGATTGACCGTCTTGTTATCTCCGTGGATGGCTACTCCATCTGCCCCTCCACGGAGGTAAGGAACCTGGGCATAATACTGGACTCAACCCTCTCATTTCACCCTCACGTCAAGTCTGTCACCAGGTCCGCCTTCTTCCACCTCAGAACCATTTCCCGCCTCCGCCCCTCACTCTCCGACACATCAGCGGAAACACTCATTCATGCCTTCATCACTTCCCGCCTCGACTACTGTAATGGAATCCTTCCACGCACACCAAACCCTGGCAGCACATCACCCCCACCCTGCAAAAGCTCCACTGGCTCCCCATCAACTACCGGATCCCCTACAAGATCCTCCTCCTCGCCTACATTTGTTTTGGTTTGGTGTATACTAATGAAAAAACAACTGAGCTTAAATTTGATTAACTAGTTACTATGTACTCAGCCATAGATACAGACAGACAGACAGACAGACAGACAGACAGACAGACAGACAGACAGACAGACAGACAGACAGACAGACAGACAGACAGACAGACAGACAGACAGACAGACAGACAGACAGACAGGCAGACAGGCAGGCAGGCAGGCAGGCAGGCAGGCAGGCAGGCAGGCAGGCAGGCAGGCAGGCAGGCAGGCAGGCAGGCAGGCAGGCAGGCAGGCAGGATGAATAAAATAAATAAATGGTGAGCACTATTGCAGTGTTAAGTCAAATAAAATAAAAGTGCTATATAAAATTACAGTATACACATTTAAAATGAATTACACATTGTCCCATTGTCCCACATTGTGAGGTATGCCATGGTATGTAGGAGGAGAATAGCCTACTTTGAGAACAGGAAGATGGATGTATTGGCCAATATTTAAAAGCATAATGAAAAAGGATATAATGTGTTGGCTGAGAAGTATTTGGGAGAAGATACTTAAAAAAAAGAATTCATAGACAGTGGAACATTTATAAGAATGGAAAAAGGTAAAGTAGAGTTTGGTTTTGGATAGGGGGCTATTGTTTGGGTGGAATAGGGGAGGGTTCGGTTATGCTTATCTTGTGTTATGTTAACTGTAGGCGAGGAAAATCACTGATTTGGTTTTATTCTGTTTATGTGTTTGTTGATTTGGGGTGTAATAGTAAATGCACAGTAGTAGTGGGTGGTTTATGATGGGAAATGTGATTTTGATCGATTTTTGGTTTTGTTTATTGTGTTCATGATTAATTTGTGTTGATGACCTCTGGGTGATTGTTGTATAGAATAATGTGTAAAGTGATATATAGGTAGTATATGGTGGATAAGGGAATAGGTAGGGAAACAGCCTCCACTCATAGGGTAAGTATGATTTTGTATATGTGGAAAACAATTGTGTGAAAATGATGTATGATGAAATGATGAGCAGGTTGGCACCTTGCATGGTTGCCTCCACCATCGGTGTGTGAATGTGTGAGTGAATGGGTACAAATGTGAGGAACAAATTGTAAAGTGCTTTGGATAAAATCGCTATATAAATGCAGCCATTTACCATTTACAGCAAAATGCAGATTTACCCTGTTCTGAGCAAACTCAGGGGACCTTAAGGACCAGCCTGTCACTAGAAAGGGTTCCATAGGTTCCCAAATTACATTCCGATAATGATGTAGTACAAGGAGGTAGCTTACCAAAAACAAATACCAGTGTTTGTTGTGCCTGTCCGTACAGACAAAAACAGCATTGCGTAACAACATACACTGCAAATACACAGATACGGCACAGACAGCTCCCTCCGCCTCACTGCACCCCCACGGCCCTCAACGGTTGCACAAGAACAATTGGCTACAGTGAACCTGATGCTAAATCAATTGCAGCAGCATGAAGAGCAACTGAGGCCGTTTGTCTTCGCGTTATTAGCGGCACAAATACATTTGTAAGTACTCGCAAATTAAAAGCATAAACAGTGTGTTTTAAGATGAGAAAATAAAGATGTCTTGAAGCAGCGGAAAGAGGTTATAGATCTCAGAGGATGATTATTCCAGGCGGGTGGAGCTTTGTATTGGAATGACCTGCGTGTGCCTCCTTGGAGGAATCCCAGCTATATAAACCACCGCTGTGTTATCCGTTCCGTTGATAATCCTCGCTAACTCCCCTGAGCACTGTAGCTACTACATATAGAGGGACTAGAACTACATACCTCTATCATCCAAACCCTTCCAAAAGAACACTGGTTTCCTTTGTGTTTTAAATTGGACTTACATACCTCTATCATCCAAACCCAACCAGAAGAACACTGGTTTCATTTGTGTTTTAAATTGGACTCACATACCTCTATCATCCAACCCAACCAGAAGAACACTGGTTTCCTTTGTGTTTTAAATTGGACTTACATACCTCTATCATCCTACCCAACCAGAAGAACACTGGTTTCCTTTGTGTTTTAAATTGGACTTACATACCTCTATCATCCAACCCAACCAGAAGAACACTGGTTTCCTTTGTGTTTTAAATTGGACTTACATACCTCGATCATCCAAACCCTCTGGTCAGAAGAATACTGGTTTCTGTTGTGTTCTAAATTGGACTTACATACCTCTAGCATCCAACCCCTCTGGTCAGGATAACACTGGTCTACTCCCTCCTGCTTCCAGGAATTAAGTTGAGGATCGTGCAGTTTGATGTGGAGACCACTACACCCCCACATAAATCAGGTAACATTCAGGAAGGAAGTAGAGAATATAGTTAAGCAGAATCAAAAGTAGTAACAGAACAAGATTTGAGGAAATCACCTCAAATACAAGATCAAAACAAAAATCTGCTAAAATAGTTAACAGACTGATACACAGATGGTAGTGATCATGGCTTTGCACTGTGCATACAGTAGGAAGGACACGTATTGATCTGTAAAGTGTGTTTAATGATGTTCCATGAGTCAGGAGTGTCAACAGAAAAGGCTCCAAGACGTTCCAAGATCAGAACAAGTTCGAGGGAGCTTAAGCACCATTTTGACTGAGCTTGGTTATTTGACTGAGTTGCAGTAGATAGGGTCATCAGTTCCAACCCAGCAACATTGTGATGTGAGGTGGTAGCTTACCAATAAGGGCTTTGTATAAACAAATACCAATCATCATTGTGCCTCTCAGAGACCAACCAACCGTATCATAAAGGAGACGAATCCATTACTGCTTCCTGGCCCAGGGACTGCTGTTGAGAATTAGCCGGCTGGAACTGAAACGGATTGCCGTGCTAAGCAAAAGAAAAGAGAAACGGTAGGGACAACAATAATCTGAAGTAATTAACTTCTTTTTTTAATCCTCTCAGTGCTAATACCTAAATGAACCTGAACATGATGGACCAATGTATGATTTGGTACCAATTGTGATTGGAAAGACTATTTTCATCTCTTTCAGTTGAGTCTACATCCCATGCCACGTGGTGCAGACAAATACAGCTAAGAGCATGAAGTGGTTGCATACAGTACATAACAGATATTACATAACAGACACGTATTAATGTAATCAATGAATGGTGAATAGAAGAAGAGAAGTCGGTTGATATCAATAATCAATGTACTATGAGAGATGATAGTTGTTTGGAAGAGCACTCTCATACACACACACACACACACACACACACACACACACACACACACACACACACACACACACACACACACACACACACACACACACACACACACACACACACACACACACACACACACACACACAAAACCACACGCACATAACACATTCGATTCCCATAACAATGAGAAGAGAAGAGGGTATTGTGTTTCCTCACAGGATTTAATTTGACAGAGAATCTACATACGGCTAAATGATAATTCTGTTTTAATGACACGTTTCTCTGCACAGAGTGAATTTCCAAGCTACTGACGACTGAATGTTAAATGAAAGAAAAAAGAAAGATCCAGCCATTTTATAATAAATACAAACAATAATACACTTTTAATTATAAACAGACTCAATTAACACGAATAGCGCTGCTATCGTGTGAAAACCTGGTATGTCAACTTTTCAGGAAGTATTTTTCACATTGTCAAAACTTCTTATTACCACTTGCTATCAGAGGCTCCGTCAGGTCATGGTGTCCTGCTCCATCAACCCTGCTATCAGAGGGTATTGTTGGGTCATGGTGTCCTTCTCCATCAACCCTGCTATCAGAGGCTCTCGTCAGGTCATGGTGTCCTGCTCCATCAACCCTGCTATCAGAGGGTCTTGTTGGGTCATGGTGTCCTGCTCCATCAACCCTGCTATCAGAGGGTATTGTTGGGTCATGGTGTCCTGCTCCATCAACCCTGCTATCAGAGGCTCTCGTCAGGTCATGGTGTCCTGCTCCATCAACCCTGCTATCAGAGGGTCTTGTTGGGTCATGGTGTCCTGCTCCATCAACCCTGCTATCAGAGGGGTATTGTTGGGTCATGGTGTCCTTCTCCATCAACCCTGCTATCAGAGGCTCTCGTCAGGTCATGGTGTCCTGCTCCATCAACCCTGCTATCAGAGGGTCTTGTTGGGTCATGGTGTCCTGCTCCATCAACCCTGCTATCAGAGGCTCTCGTCAGGTCATGGTGTCCTGCTCCATCAACCCTGCTATCAGAGGGTCTTGTTGGGTCATGGTGTCCTGCTCCATCAACCCTGCTATCAGAGGGTCTTGTTGGGTCATGGTGTCCTACTCCATCAACCCTGCTATCAGAGGGTCTCGTCAGGTCATGGTGTCCTGCTCCATCAACCCTGCTATCAGAGGGTCTTGTTGGGTCATGGTGTCCTGCTCCATCAACCCTGCTATCAGAGGGTATTGTTGGGTCATGGTGTCCTGCTCCATCAACCCTGCTATCAGAGGCTCTCGTCAGGTCATGGTGTCCTGCTCCATCAACCCTGCTATCAGAGGGTCTTGTTGGGTCATGGTGTCCTGCTCCATCAACCCTGCTATCAGAGGCTCTCGTCAGGTCATGGTGTCCTGCTCCATCAACCCTGCTATCAGAGGGTCTTGTTGGGTCATGGTGTCCTGCTCCTTCAACCCTGCTATCAGAGGGTATTGTTGGGTCATGGTGTCCTTCTCCATCAACCCTGCTATCAGAGGCTCTCGTCAGGTCATGGTGTCCTGCTCCATCAACCCTGCTATCAGAGGCTCTCGTCAGGTCATGGTGTCCTGCTCCATCAACCCTGCTATCAGAGGGTATTGTTGGGTCATGGTGTCCTTCTCCATCAACCCTGCTATCAGAGGCTCTCGTCAGGTCATGGTGTCCTGCTCCATCAACCCTGCTATCAGAGGGTCTTGTTGGGTCATGGTGTCCTGCTCCATCAACCCTGCTATCAGAGGGTATTGTTGGGTCATGGTGTCCTGCTCCATCAACCCTGCTATCAGAGGCTCTCGTCAGGTCATGGTGTCCTGCTCCATCAACCCTGCTATCAGAGGGTCTTGTTGGGTCATGGTGTCCTGCTCCATCAACCCTGCTATCAGAGGGTATTGTTGGGTCATGGTGTCCTTCTCCATCAACCCTGCTATCAGAGGCTCTCGTCAGGTCATGGTGTCCTGCTCCATCAACCCTGCTATCAGAGGGTCTTGTTGGGTCATGGTGTCCTGCTCCATCAACCCTGCTATCAGAGGCTCTCGTCAGGTCATGGTGTCCTGCTCCATCAACCCTGCTATCAGAGGGTCTTGTTGGGTCATGGTGTCCTGCTCCATCAACCCTGCTATCAGAGGGTCTTGTTGGGTCATGGTGTCCTACTCCATCAACCCTGCTATCAGAGGGTCTCGTCAGGTCATGGTGTCCTGCTCCATCAACCCTGCTATCAGAGTTTCTTGTTGGGTCATGGTGTCCTGCTCCATCAACCCTGCTATCAGAGGGTCTTGTTGGGTCATGGTGTCCTACTCCATCAACCCTGCTATCAGAGGGTCTTGTCAGGTCATGGTGTCCTACTCCATCAACCCTGCTATCAGAGGGTCTCGTCAGGTCATGGTGTCCTGCTCCATCAACCCTGCTATCAGAGTTTCTTGTTGGGTCATGGTGTCCTGCTCCATCAACTCTGCTGTCAGAGGGGCTCGTCAGGTCATGGTGCCCTGCTCCATCAACCCTGCACCACCGGCCAGTATGTTGTTCCATCATTTATTTTCTTTGTTGACTAAATGTGGCCCATGCTTTAGCTCCACCTATTTTAAAATACTATACATTTATCAGCAAATCTCTTGATATTATGAAACATTTACCTGCCTTATTTTACAACCAGGAAATGGCTAAGAGAAAGTTGTATTCCTAGTTGAACTCTAGTAATCCACGCACTGAAACATTTTGTTTTTCTCAGCGAATATCATAAATAGTTTTTCTTTTTGGGGGAAATTAAGGGTTTATTTATAGTGGCTCCGTGTAGTAATGATTTCAGCTCATTTTCAGACCGTGCTTTTGAAGTTCTACATCAAGCTTTGAGTGGGTTCCGAGGTCCTTTGGGTCATGAAACTAGATCACAAATTAGAGAACCATGTCAACTTTAAATTCTAGTAAAAACATGGAAATCACCAAAAGTGGAGATACACCCGACAGAACAGCAGTATGTTTTAGTAAGTCAGGTTGGGTCTCTGTGAGAACGTACAAACATCAACTTGTGCTTGTTTTTCCCAGTGTGTACAAGCTGCAAAAGCGATCTGAATTTCACCACACGACCTTGAGACAGGCGCTGGGACAAGCTTATCTCCGGGCTGCACATTCACTCACCTCCGCTTCTCCTCACATACATTTGCAATGTTTGGAAAACCTCTTGGGGCCATTACTCAAGAATTTACATCTTATCGGCATTATTATCTCAGGATTCGCGGGAAACAAACAATATGAAATACATACAATATAAAAAGAGATGAGTTGAGATAAGTCTTTAGTCTCTTATCATATTTCTCTGACAAAGGAAGCAAACTAACCGGTTTTGCATGCGGTTTGCCCAAAGTTTGCCGACGGTAGGGTAATCATTATTCCCGTCCATATATTTACTGTGTAACGAATGCGAAAAAAATAAAGGGACAAACGCACAAAGAGAGGCCCAATCTGCTTCGCCAGGTTCAAAGCATGTTTGTGTAATATAAAGTACACTCTGGCGCATGCAGATAAAGCAGATTGACGGGATGTGCGTGGGAAGACGTACCTGTGTTGTACATTTAATCATTGATGTGGCTGCTGCATGTATATCATCAAGGATAATTTGTCTCATCTCTTATACCTTCAAAATATTAGATTTTCTCTCCTGTGTAGGATCGTCCCAAAGAGGAATTTCCATTTGTTTGATGTTTGAGGCTTCCCTCCATTGCTCCGCATCTGCTTTCCATAATCTCTGGGACTCGAGCTCCGCACCTATCTGCGCGGCGAGGCGTACCTCAGGGAAGGCACGCGCTCCCGAACACCTTGCGCCTCCCGAGGTAAGAAAAAAAACTCTCCGGCGAGGGAAAAGGTTATCCAATTAAAAGTAATTGGTAGAGAGGAGGAATAGATTCGGTTGTGTTCTCAGTGTTGGGAAAAGAAAAGGCTTACAGTGCTTGTTACTGCATTATTCAGTGTGATGTCTCTCCTACTCGTCCGGTTCACTCTCCACCATAACAAACACACATCAAAGAATTCTTTATTTGGATAAACTCACAATAATAATGGTCAGGGGAGAGAGAGAGAGAGAGAGAGAGAGAGAGAGAGAGAAGAGAGAGAGAGAGAGAGAGATGAGAGAGAGAGAGAGAGAGAAGGGAGAGAGAGAGGAGCGAGAGAGAGAGAGAGAGAGAAGAGAGAGAGAAGAGAGAGGAGAGAGAGAGAGAGAGGAGAGAGAGAGAGAGAGAGAGAGAGAGAGAGAGAGAGAGAGAGAGAAGAGAGAGAGAGAGAGAGAGAGAGAGAGAGAGAGAGAGAGAGAGAGAGAGAGAGGAGAGAGAGAGAGAGAGAGAGAGAGAGAGAGAGAGAGAGAGGGTGCAGAGCCTGCCATTAGAATGACCAATCAACCTTTCATGGCTTTAGGCCCTAAAGTTTAGGGTATAATTTACTACCAGTTAAAACAAATACTAGCTTAATAGAAAAATTGAAATTAATTGCCTCATTGTTAAGCGTCACAGAGTGAGTGAGTGAGAGTGAGTGAGTGAGTGAGTGAGTGGGTGAGTGAGTGAGTGGGTGAGTGAGTGAGTGAGTGAGGTGAGGTGAGAGTGAGTGAGTGAGTGAGTGAGTGAGTGAGTGAGTGAGTGAGTGAGTGAGTGATGAGTGAGTGAGTGAGGAGTGAGGTGAGTGAGTGAGTGGGTGAGTGAGTGAGTGAGTGAGTGAGTCGCCTGCTGTTGTATACAGCTGACTCAACCAGAGCCCTCTGGCAAGAGAAGGGGCTCACGCCTGCATGATTTAGTGTGAAATATATCCCCAGTCAGTGCACTAGTCAGGCCAAATGTAATTTTTCTCAGGTAATTTAGCAGGCCAGGCCACGGCCAATGGTCAGTCCTTGCTGAGACGTCTCCCAACTTATCTCACTGTCGCGCCATCGCAAAGAGAAACAATGGCCGACTGAATTATTTAACCTGTATTTCTTGTTTTGGGGGCCGGTCATGCAGGTTACTTAGCAGGCCAGGCCACCAGGAAAACCCCTGGTGCTCCCGATGGCCAATCCGGGCCTGACGGTCATTACGTACCAAACCAATGGCACTGGTACAGCTCAGGCCAGAAATTGCTCAAAATAGACACATACAAGTACATATCCCAAACCTTCACATAGATACGTTACAGAACCCTCTGCGCGAGTCCTTCTCCTTGCCAGGGGCTCTGGTACCGAGTCAGGCTCCACACAGCGTTGCCACAGGGGAAAATGTTGGCGTTAACGGTGGTGGTGGTTGTGGTGATGATTGTGATGAAGATGAGGAGTACAGGGGGAGGCAGAGGAGAGGGATGACAAGAGGAGGCTGGAGAGAAGTAGGCCTATGAGGTTTCCTTGCTGCCTCACCAGCAAAACAGTGAAGAAACACTGCAGTGCTGAAGGCCCAGTAGAAAGTACAGCTCATCCACAGCATCTCTGTGTATGAGGGAGACAGAACGCAGGCCCTGCTGGGCAGCTCTGATTCAGCCACTGCTGTCCCCCCGCGCAGCCTCTCACTGTATGTTTAACATCCACGCTCGCTTCATTTTCACACCAGGACTTTTGTACTGTTTCATGCCCTCTAACGTTAACCAGAGACAAGCTTGTTTTGTTATATCGCCATGGATCCTCAACTGTGACCAACAAATCAAAACACACAACGGTGTAGGCAGACCCACAAATACACCACACTCACACACACACAGAGACACACACACACACACACACACACACAACACGCACGCACGACGCGCACACACACACACACACACACACACACACACACACACACACACACACACACACACACACACACACACACACACACACACACACACACACACACACACGCACACATGCACACTCTCTGTCCCTCAAACATGCACACACACACACACACACACACACACACAATGCACACTCTCTGTCCCTCAAACATGCACACACACACACACACACACACACACACACATGCACACATGCACACTCTCTGTCCCTCAAACATGCACACACACACACACACACACACACACACACACACACACGCACACTCTCTGTCCCTCAAACATGCACACACACACAAACACACACACACGTACATACACACACAGAGATACACACGCACACACACAGAAAGTAAACCTAAACACAATCTCTAACTGGCGGCAGACTAACTGAATCAATAGAGTTCTATAATTGTATTCATCTCTGGGCAGTTACCAAACAACATCACTGGACGTGACGAGGACAAAGACTAGACTGTAGGCATCAGGAGAAAGAGGGGGGAGAGGGAAAGAGAGAGAGGAGAGAGAGAGAGAGAAGTCATACATATAAGTAATTGACTAAAAAAGACAATGGGCCTCATTCAACAATACTCTCTTATTATTTGTCTTATATTCTTGCTTACCTGTCTGTTAAGAGAACAATAAGAAAAGCCACGCCACATCCATCAAGCCGTTCTTAACGTCCAAATCTGTGCTTACCCAGGTGTCTTACATGTGAATACCACTCATTCTTAACACTTTGATTACCGGCGATGCAGTGCACCTTACCGCCGTTGAATGCCAGCACCCACTTCAATGATAGCGTTGTGAACGCATAATCTCTGTCTTAAATTATGGCTATGTGTCTAATCTGCCCGTCGTTTATCAATGACTTGTTTGCAGTCAACATTGTCGGGACGGATTGTTTTTTAATCGGTTAATTTACGTTTATAGCATTTTGAAAAGCCCTAGTTTTTCAGGAAAATATAAAGATTCCGTGATAAACGGCATTTACTGGAATATTCTGGCATACACAAAAAACGTTGTAATTTTTCGGCCTATTTATGAATAGTTTTCAAATAAACGCTAGATTATCGATAGGATATGTGTACTTATGCACGCTAGAGAAGTGATCTGAAAAATATATTCTCTCATTTCCTGATCAGCGAGCACACACTCACAGCCACACACACACATATGGGACACGTTGATATATAGGTGAAAACAGCTCTGATTATCCCAATACTAGTAAAATAGATTCCGTACCTCAGATCAGATGTTATCCA
Source organism: Notolepis coatsorum (assembly GCF_963971535.1). Taxonomy (NCBI): domain Eukaryota; kingdom Metazoa; phylum Chordata; class Actinopteri; order Aulopiformes; family Paralepididae; genus Notolepis; species Notolepis coatsorum. Next base: position 225,124,733 of record NC_140165.1, read on the forward strand.
AAAAGATTATTCCAATTCCTGATCGCCATTCCAAATATCGATCGCGTTTATTGATTCAGCGTTGGTACTGTAAATATATATTCCACGTGTCTCTTCAGATGCCTCGTCGGAAAAGTAACATGAGGAGGCTGGCCCCTCCCCCCCATCAGTCTAAACGAATGGGGTGCAGTTACACAGAGAGAAACGATAGGGGGCGGTATTTTCCCAGTTGAGCTCAGAGAGAGTCTGCAACACTAGCGTGAGGCTCGATTGATGAAATATTTATTAAATCGCTAATAAAAAAAAATACGACAAACAAACGCTATATAGCGTTGGTGGCACTCAACTCGTCCCTGGCACTCAAAGTGTTAAGGGGAGACCACCAGCCTAAAATACCCTTTTCCTGATTTTGGGGCAATTTTGAGATTTTTTTATATTGTTGCCCCTTTACATGTCTTCTTTCAAACTAGTGACAAGAAAACAAAAAAAAGTTGCTTAGTTGCTTACAAAAAAAAGTTGCTTAGTTGCTTATTTTGCTTCATTTTGCTTCATTTTGCATGATTGCATCCATAAATGCGCACATATCGAATGGGGATGTGCCTCATTTGCATATATAAACATAAAATTCAGAAAAACTTGCAATATATTTTTTCTTAGTTTATATGTACATAACAAACTGGGAAAGTTTCATAGTGATATCTATTCAAATATTTGTTTGCCTATTAGGGGGTACAGTAATCGGTTGTGTGTGTTTGTTACTAAACTGTTACTACTACTACATCATTATATTATGTTATTATGTTATTAAGTTATCAGGCATGTGTTTAGGTTGTCTATTACTAATGGTTTGATTGGGTGTTGTGTTGTAAATAGCGGTTTCAAATAAAAATGTATGGCATTTTACAATACAGAACTTTGAAGGCGTTTCCAAAGGGTAGACATGTACCATTTCCCTAGCATCTACACACACCAAACTTTCCACCTTTATTCATATCTATATCCTGCTTCTTTGTGCCAAATGGTTTGTTGATATGTCATACATAGCCTGATTTACAGACAATACAAAACGTTAAAGGTGTTTTTCTCAAAATAAATTTTATGAGTTGTATTACACATAAAACAAAAATGTCATTTCTCTAGTACCTCCACACACCAAACTGGCCACGTTTCCTCCTATCCATATACCACAACTTTTTGCTAGAGGATTTTTTGATATATCACTCATCCAGATTTTTAGAACATTTAGACAAAAGATTTATGCAAAAATTTATTCTTTTATGACTAGGGGGTCATAAAAGGTCATAAATTCCTCATTTAGGGCCCTCATTTATCAACAATTCTTAGAAAGTGTTCTATTTCCGTTCTTAAGCACAGAATTTAGAATGTGTGTACGCACAGAAAAATCTGGATTTATCACACGTGCGTACACGGGTCATACGCACACTCCGTGTTGATAAATACCATTAAGTTCTATGCTCCACGCTTGTGCACGATTTAAAGGGAACTATTTTACTATTCCTAGCACTATTTGGGCAACTTTAAACAATTCCTGTCAGTCTATTGAAGACATCTGTACGTTTAAAAAAAAAATGCATTGGTTTATATTTCTAATCAAGTACTCAAACCCATCATTTTCAGCCACAAGAAATCAGGCTGTTATGCCCTGGCTCCGCCCATAAGCACTTTGAGTGACAGTCAGACGAGAGAGAGAGAGAGAGGGGGTGTAGACAGACAGACAGACACCCTATGTCTATACGTTGTGTTAGTTTGCTGCTGCTATGAGAGAGAGAGAGAGAGAGAGAGAGAGAGAGAGAGAGAGAGAGAGAGAGAGAGAGAGAGAGAGAGAGAGAGAGAGAGAGAGAGAGAGAGAGAGAGAGAGAGAGAGAGAGAGGAGAGAGAGAGAGAGAGAGAGAGAGAGAGAGAGAGAGAGAGAGAGAGAGAGAGAGAGAGAAAAAGAAAAAAAAAAGTGTAAACACTCTGCGTGTCCTCCCGGGAGAGGGAGCCAGGAGGACACGCAGTGTTACAGTTCTCTCTCTCTCGGTTCGGGAGCTCGTTTACAGTTCTCTCTCGGTTCGGGAGCATGAGCTGTAGCGCAGCACGGTGGTGGACTTCCTCGAGAGGGAGAGGGAGACACCAGAGCGTTTACAGTTCTCTCTCGGTTCGGGAGCATGAGCTGTAGCGCAGCACGGTGGTGGACTCCTCGAGAGGGAGAGGGAGACACGCAGAGTGTTTACAGTTCTCTGCTTCTTCGCTCGGCGGGCAGCTAGAGGGGGCGGGTGTTATATGCAAATGCACCATATGACGTCCCATATAGGCAAATTTTCAGATGACTCACTTGAGGGAGGGACATTATGTGAGGGGAGAATGGGAAGAATGCGCCAAATCGAGAATTAGAGACATAGATCCTATTACTATAAGTCCACATAGCTAGAAAATAACCCTAACACTGGAAAAGGTCATTTATAAGATAGTTCCCCTTTAAGTATTTGCATATAGCACCGCCCATAATTAACCATATACGGTAATGGAACACCCCCATGAAATGTGGAAAAATTTACTAAGCCGAGCGAAGCGTGTTATGTGAGAAATACGTGACAGGCTGACAGACATGTACACGTACGGTGATGTCGGATATGATATCTATTAACTTAAAGATAATATTAACTAATAAAGACCGTGCTGGAATATGACTGCCTTTTTCCGTTTCGTTCGATTAATACCCAGGGATTAAAGTTCTCCTTAATTTTTGTTCCAAATTGCGACAGATTTTCTGTAAATTTTCTACCTGCATATGATTTGTAGAGGCATACAATCTATTTTGATGTCGGTATTGGGTAGCCTATATAAACAATAATACGAGAGCATATACAAGAACAATGAATCTCACTGCCATGTATGATGTAGCCTATACGCCATGTGTAGCCTGCCTATATGTGATCAATACAAACTTGAACTTGAATTCCATCATGTCTGTGTGCGGGTCACTGCGGGAGCTCACAAGGCTGTTGTCACAATGTAAATAAGAACGTGCACTGAAAAGTTACAGTATGTAGTTGGTTAATTATTTGTATGACAATCAGTAAACCCTTGCAAAAAGTATCCGTTTTATTTACTGAATTGAAAACATGCAGCATGCCTTTCCTCCCGGCATGCAGCAACGACATGTATCAGGCAAATGCGCATCGCAACATTGACTGAGTGGAATCCCTTTCTATTCACATAACTGCATTTGTGATGGAGCTTTGACAGCTACAGTAACAGTCTATTGCTCGATCCATCTCCAATATCACGATGGACCGTGCCGGTGGCAAAGACACGAGGGTGGAGAGGACTTGAATGAATTCCATCATCATATTTATATGTTGTGTCTGTCCACTATGTTTGTTACTTTGTTATTTCCCCCCCCTATCTATGTAAAGCGACCTTGGGTCTCTTGAAAGGCGCTATATAAAATGAAGCTATTATTATTATTATTATTATTATTATTATTATTATTATTATTATTATTATTATTATTATTATTATTATTATTATTATTATTATTATTATTATTATTATTATTATTATTATTATTATTATTATTATTATTATTATTATTATTATCACGTCTGTGCGGGAGCTCACAAATAGGCTGTCTATTAGTCTCAGTGAAGTTTCAATGGAGGTCATCTATTCTAACCAACAAATTGAAGTAGAAAGCATTTCGTTGTGACCAATCTTATTTGGAAACATGACACACAAAATAATAGTATTTCGCTTTTTATTTGAAACAATATTTAATCGCGTTTGGAGGTGGGTGTTCTGCGTCTGCCCCCCGTGCCAAACAAGCAGGCCAACCTCTTGTTCGCGCGTGAGCACGTTATAATTACACTACTGTCGCTATTTTACAATGAACTATAATGAATTACGGGTCATACAGAAGTTGAACACGCCAGTGTTGAAACTAATGCACGGAAGCTTATTTCCGCGTTGCAGGTTGGAGTCTTCATATTCTACCACCGGGCGCCAGGTACGCACGGCCGGAGCTGTGCGTAAATATACGCACAAAGTCAAGCACACGTTCAAATTGATAATTCCACACTTTGCTTAGAAACGATCGTACGCACGGGTTACGCACATATCTGTGCGTACGCAACGTTGATAAATGAGGGCCCTGGTCTTTAAGTAGTAGAGGAACAGCTTCTTTTCTTCTTCTGGTCTTTAAGTAGTAGAGGAACAGCTTATCTTCTTCTTCTGGTCTTTAAGTAGTAGAGGAACAGCTTATCTTCTTCTTCTGGTATTTAAGTAGTAGAGGAACAGCTTCTCTTCTTCTTCTGGTCTTTAAGTAGTAGAGCAGGGGTGTCAAACTCATTTTTACAGAGGGCCACATCAGCATTATGGTTGTCCTCAAAGGGCCAAAGACCGTATTAATGTTAATGTAATGTAAAATAAATGTAGCTACTCATTTACATATTGTTAAACATGTTGTTTCTGTATTTATTACTTACTCAAGTTATACATATTGCATATGCATTTGCATAGATGTAAAAATATATGTTAGCTTATGTTATTTTAACAAATAATTTTAGTTTATCAGAACCCCATATTACTCCATCAATCAATGATCAAACCATTCAAGTAAATAACAAAGAAGAATATCATCAAATACAAGCTATGACATTAAGTTTGTTCAAAACTTTTTTGTCACAGTCAAGAGGGGCAGAACTAACAAATGTGAGCTGCAAAGAACACGTGGGACAGATGTAGCAGATGTTACAAAAACAAATGGCTGCACACAACCTTTAATTAACAGATTGCAGAATGGGCACAGTACAGTACAGCTCAATACACACAATTGTTAAGGGGATGCAGACCAGAGAAAGACTTTCGACTTGTTTACATCAGGGTCCCCCATTTTCAATTCGTAATGAAATTGCTATTATGTGTCTGCATGAACACACAACTGTAACTGTACTCAAAAATAACAAAATAAGGGTTGTCTCAGTTCACAACTATATTGGTCAAGTTTTGGGTGGGACTTGTTTGCGTCCCTACGGCTTCTTATTCAATTGAGCGAGATGCTCGGTTATGTCACACAGCCAGTTTGCATCTGACAGTTCAGACAATATTTCTTCAACCCTTTGTTACCTATTCCGCCTGGATCTTTTTTGTATTTTGGGCTGTAAAATTGTCAAAGAATGTCTGAGGCAGGCCCGGACTGGCCATCGGGAGCACCGGGAGTTTTCCCGGTGGCCTGGCCTGCACAGATAAAAAAAATAATAATAATAATTTAAAAAAAATATTATAATTCTTTTTTTTTTATAATTACTATTTTTTTTTGCCAGGTCATTGTTTCTAGTTGTGGCGGCGGCGCGGCGCGATAGTTAGATAACCTAGGTGGGTGGGGAACAACCAGGATTTCACTGTCTGCGACAGAGTTGGAGAACTATCTGACTCTCTCCCTCGGATCACACACACACAATGGAGCCGTGCTGCCGCTTGTGATTGGTGGAGGCGGGACCAGGCGATACAACTGATTGACAGTGGAGGCGGCGAATGGAATGGCAGATGGCACTCTGCAGAATACTGTAACAGCCAGGCACTGAGCCAGGTAGTTTTGTAATAATGAAAGGTCTGTTATTTAATGTTTGTGTAAGGGCTATTTTAACTGTTGATGGGTAGTGCATCAGTAAAGTGAATATGGTATTGTGCTCTTGCTCTGTTTGAATAGGTGGAGAGAGTGGTTAACTGTATTATAATAGTAAATAGACAAATATGTTGTGCTCTTGCTTTTTTCTTTTTGAAGGTGGAGAGAGTAGTATTGCTAGTGGCACAACAGTTTTATTTGAGGTTCATAACAGTACATTGTACTAAGCAATTGTTGGCTCATTAGTTTGTGATTCACATGCACTAAAATTCACCAGAATGCAGGAAATTAAGTCTTTGTAACAAAAAAAATCCTGGTGGGGGACCCCCAGACCCCCTGCTTAAAAAGTGGCCTGACTGGGGCTATATTTCGCGCTATATCTCCCGGTATAAATTATTTCCCCAGTCCGGCCCTGGTCTGAGGAGTAAGTGCTTTTGGCTTTTTTCCTTTGTTAATTCATCAATACCTCAGATGTTCAACATACATGTATGTGTAAGAATGTGTAATAACTAAGGCTGTCAAAGTTAAAGCTTTATTAACGCATTAACCCACAATTCTTTTAACACCGCTATTTTTTAACCCAAGATTAATGTTAAAAAAAAATTAAAAAAATAAATGTTTTTTTTTAAATATATATTTTTTTTATCAAAGCTCTTGGGGGCCACATCAAATTACGTGGCAGGCCACATTTGGCCCGCGGGCCATGAGTTTGACACCTATGTAGTAGAGGAACAGCTTCTCTTCTTCTTCTTCTGGTCTTTAGTAGTAGAGGAACAGCTTCTCTTCTTATTCTGGTCTTTAAGTAGTAGAGGAACAGCTTATCTTCTTCTTCTGGTCTTTAACACTTTCACTGCCCAAGCTTAATTCCTTTTTACCTCCTTGAATGCCCAGCACCACTTCAATGTTAACGTTAATATCGCCTAATCTATGTTTTAAATTATGGCTATGTGTCTAATCTGCTCGTCGCTTATCAAAGACTCATTTTCCAGTCAACATTGTCGTAGCAGATTGTTTTTTTATCGCTTCATTTCTGTTTTCTAGCATTTTGAAAAGCACTCGATTTCACGGAAAAAATAAGACATTCCATGATAATCGCCCTTTACTGGAATATTCTAGAACGTTGTAATTTTTCGGCCTATTTATGAATCGTTTTAAAATAAACGCTAGATTATCGATAGTATATGTGTGCGCATGCACGCTCGTGCCGCAAGCTGAAAATCGATTATCCTAGTTCTGTTCCGTTAGGGGCTCTGCTTGGCATCACACTGCACTCCCTCGCGTACGTGCATGCGCACTGAATAAATTCCACAAAAATTTACCTTTAGTACCAGTATTAGTCTGACCACACCCCTCATCAGCTTACCTTCATAAGCAGGTGTGTGGTCACCTGCTCTCCTCCTTCTCGCTTTCACCACAAGGAAGTGCCTCGGTAGTACCCCACTTGACGTGTTGTTAGTTGACGTGGAGAAAAATATTGTTTACAAGGAAGGAGATACGTTGACATCATATCTTTATTTTCTCTCTCACTTTTTTCGAGAAAATACGGCGATATTGTCTTCGTACTGGAGTGTCTGGAAGATGATGATCATTCTAAAAACCCTCCACCGGTTTTCGTATTGGGAGCACGCCGCTGCATGCTTCTCAACTGCAGTTCCTTGCTGTGTTTGTTGGGGTGAAACCTGTCAGGCCACAGCTGAACTGTCGGACACGCCGCTGTTGTGAGAAGCGGTGGGTTTCAGGTTGGGTGAGTACTGTTGCTGGCGGGCTTCACTTGTCTGTTAGTGCTATGGGGGCTACTTGACAATGTTTATGGAAACCGGCCCCAGGCTAGGGTCCTTTGTTCAGCCACCTAGGCGACAGAAGGCCTTAGTCTGAAGACCATTGTAGTTTTAACTAGTGGGCCGCGACCATTAACACTGGTGATCCCTGTGTGTTCTGGACGAGTGGATTCTCTCTGTCCCGTGTTAAGCCCCTTCTTTCATATCCAAATGAGAGTGTTCCTTCACGAGGAGATATGTGCATGGATGTGCGATAGCGGCAGATCCATGTTCAAGTCAGCTACACAGGCCAGTTTGGTATTGTGCTGATTCCGTCGGGTGTTGGTAAAATCACCGTTGTAAAGCAGTGTTGACATCTTGTTTCTCTTTTCTCTTAAAAAGTGAGGAGAGGTTCAGAACGGCGGCCTGTCTGGGTGAGTGTTATGTCATTGTATACATGTTCAGGTGATAGCTGCTTAGCTTACGGTTAGCCAGTCAGCTGTTAGCTGCGGCGCTAGCATGTCGTGATCACTAGGTAACGTTAGCTTGCTGCTGTAGGCCAAGGCCTGGCGCGGGGTAGCTTTAGCTCCTTGCGCGCCGCCGCGAGCGCTTCTGGTTGCGTGCGCCGTTAGCTCGGCGTCTCGCGAGCAGGGGCAGTAGCGCCCGAACGGTTGGAGCGGCCGTTAGCTTAATGCTACTCTGTTGAACGTGCTTTGATTTTAACATGTTTTACACTCTTGACTACGGCGTCATCCTTGACAGGGGATGTTCGTCGACCCTGCCCTGAGCCAGGACGGCAAGGTTGCGTCAACAAAGAGGACTGTAGTGCGGGTTGGAGCGGCGACGCTGCCCAGTTCGAACAACACAGGAGCGGCTGTGTTCCTACGGTGTCTGTGACTGCACTTCGCTGATCTACGTTCCGGGTAGGACAGGGTTTGACCAGACCTTATAACACGTCTTCTGGTTTTACTTTTCTAAATGTGTTGTGAATAACGATGTTTTCCCAAACGTGTGTTGCTGCAATGCATTTAGGATACGACGCGAGTTATGTGTGTACTGTTTTTGTCACTGGCAGTTAGCTTCCCCGTGCAAATCGGGTTGTTGTTACAGATGTGAAAATGATCTGGTTGTTGTGTGAGAAACATCATGGTGTTTATATGTACCGTGTACTCACAACTAAGGTAACTAACCTATGACTGCTAAACGAACAATAAACACTATGCAACAACCATCAAATGCACACAGCACACACACCCACACGCACACACTCACTCAAACAAACAACACACTGCAGCACCCACTCTCCACACTTTAGATCACACAAACACACTTTACACTTTATATTTATTGATAAAGGATTTGCACTACAACTCGTACACCTACTGTGAATTGTACCTAAATTGCACCTCGTCCCATTTCTGCCTTGCACTATATAGTATTGTATATTAGTACACTGCACAGTATTGTATATTGTATGGTAACTCAGTTACGTCTTCTGCATCGAACATTGTACATATGTCTAAACTGAACACTGTGAGCTCATTTTTTTTACCTCTAATTTTACTATGTTATTTTATTTCATACTTATCTTGTCTTGCACAGTCTCTGGAGCGTAACAGTAAGAAGCATTTTGTATAAAAGTATTCTGTACTTCTGTATGACAACTATTAAAGAAACTTGAAACTTGAAAAAACTTGAAACTATGAAGCTATGCTTAGTGACAAATGAGTAAAAGAATGTTCTTTTCTCAGCCTGTGATGACAATGAACAGTGTGTTCACATAATTAACAGGTTTTCCTGTTTTGACTGGCCGTATTGAGGGTAAAATAAGAGGATTGTGTTTCCCCCCGGTTCCCTGGGGACTTTTTCATCCTCCTATCAGATATGTTGTGCACTAAAGTGTGTCTTTTGTGTGGTAGGGATGCGATGTAACCCTTAGCTTGATTGCTGAGGTTGTGCTAAAACTGCTGGAGAAACTTTATTTTCCTAAAAGAAAAGATGGTTTGGTCGCTGTCGTGTGTGCTTAGCAAGGCCTGTGGCCGATACTAATCGAGAATTATGTATTCTCTCATTGTGAAAAACGGCGTTCCTCTGTAGAGTGTTTTTGCCATTTTTTGTAGGTGATGATGGGTTGTGTGTGTCATGTGACCTACAACTGGGTTGGACTGGCCACAGAAGCACATGTGTATGTTGGACCGAGGCTCTTAGAGCCCTCTCTATTCTGTGTTTTTTCCTTAGTAAAAATCAGATAGCAGGTTAGCTCATGCGCTGTGTGGAGCTGTCAAACGCTTCATGGAGCTGACTATGACTGTGTCATATTCTCTTTTTGTCATTACATCGTATCATGGGTGTGGGGTCGTAAAGGGGTGAACTGGTAACCTTTCCTCTCCCCCTTGTTTCTGTCGGTCAGGGGTACACCCCCTGTCCTTCAAGGTTCCCGTCACGTGGCGGTTCGGCACGTTACGGGGGGGGGGGGGGGAGTTTCCTGGTCCCACTGCCTGGTATATTGGGCGTGTGCACCGCAGGAATTCCCCCGCCATAGAGTACGTCACCGTGCGCGTCTCTGTTGGTAGGACTTCCGTGTGCTGTTCAGGTCCATGTGATGGATCTGTTTCAGGGGGGTGGTCAGGGCTCCTCCTCACCAAGCGCCTATTCGGGCCTTCTGTGAGTTCGGACTCCTTCTTCCATGTGAGGGAGCCTCCATCAGAGTACAGAGCCTTCCTCCTCAGATTGTCAAAGTGAGTGGACCCTCTGGAAGGTGTCCTATTCTATTGTATATGTATTCGATTCAATTCGATTGTTGAGTGTGTATGGGTTCAGTGCCTCTTCCCCGGAGAGCCCTAAAACCAATTTTTTACATGGCTCAAGGTGCAATATATACTTTTCAATCTGTACAGCTCGCATGGGAAGTCTCTCTGGGGATCCCCGTCTCCTTCCTATGGGAGGGTGGTGGGATGTAAAAATGTGAAACATTTTTACCCCTGGCTGTGTAGACTGGGATACATACTGTTGATGCTTCCTTCTTTTCTATTCAAAAAGTGTTGGAGTTAGAAAGTGTCACACCCCTCTTGTCGTTCCCCTGGGCGCCTTGGGGATTCAATGACAGGTCTAAATAGCCTGTTCATTGATGGGGGTGTGTCCCGACGCACGTATAGTGCTAGCTCGCTGTAAACAGGCGACTGACTGGCACGCCTTGGTTGCTTGTGGTTGAAACGGCGTTTTTATAAAGCAACTGAGATGGGGGTTTTTCCTCTTCCGACGACCAAATCCCACGACCTGGGTTGGTTTTTCGACGGATTCTCGTTCATGTCTGGGGGATGATGACGGAATGGATCTGAACATATGTAGAGGGGTCTCACGCCCTTGGGGTGGGCCACCAGGCGCGGTTCGCCCGAACGTCTGGGTGGCGCCTTCTTTTCATGTTAAGATCGACACGCATATCTGCCCTTTCTCCTGGAGTAGGCATGTCGGCGTGGTTAGGGCACGGGACTGGTTCTGGTCACGCTGGTCCGGATCAGTTGAACCCGTTGTCCGCCGGGGATGCAGATCTGCTGTTCTGGTACCCTGAGGGACTTGGGCTTTTTTCAGGGGGAAAAATGCCAGGTCGGTCCGGGTGTCACAGGGTTAAGCGCTATGGGGACCCTGGTTGGGTACGTTTTTACTCAGCACTGTCGTAATGGCTTGCGGCCATGCCAACCTGTACACGCTCGGTCTCGTCGGATCTCGGCCGCTACACAGGTTGGTCCTGGTTGGTACTTGGTTGGGAGACCGCCTGGGAGGGCCAGGTGCGGTGTGCTTAGGGGCTGGTTCTCCATTCTTTTTCGCTCCTCTCTCGCGCATGGCGAAGAGGGGCCTGTTGGGGTGGTCTTTGACCTCCTCTGGTGACCCTGTGCTTCCCGTATCGCCAGGCCCGGTCCGAGGTAATGTTCGTCGACCTGTAGGCCTGGGTTAACCCTTTTTTGAAAACTGAGACACTTGTACTGCGGTATAGCCGGTGTATACCCGCAGGTGTGTTTTGGAGTTTTTTCTTGAGGGGTTATAGGAACGACCCCCGCATTGGGTAACGCCAAGGTGGTTGATTCCCTGGTGTGTTGGAGCAGTGTCAACTCTCAGGTTCACCGGTTGAGGGTGCCCCTGCACGTTCATGAGGTCTGCCAATCGTGTCAGCCTTCTCTGCCACAACCCCTCTGGGTGGGGGTTTTTAAATGGAGGCTTGGTCATTCAACAACGCCAGCATACGCCCCTTCCGCCGGGGCGGCTGTGTTCAGCTGTCCCCTCTGGCGCCTGTCTCGTCCGCAGTCTCCAGGCTAGGGTTAACAGCCTGTTGCCTGGTTTTTTCCCCGGTGCGCTGCCTGCTTCCGTTGGTTAACCTTTTTTGTGTGCTTACGGCCATGCTGACTGCCTGTTCTGCAGGGTCAGTGTGCCAGGCGGTGTACTATTGGGGGGACAGGGCCCGCTCGGCTTACGGCCATACCAACCTGAACACGCCCGATCTCGTCCGATCTCGGAAGCTAAGCAGGTTCTGGCCTGGTTAGTACTTGGATGGGATACCGCCTGGGAATACCAGGTGCAGTAACTGAGGGGCCTTTGTCCGAATACGCTGGCGATGTGGGGGGCGGGGCACTACGTGCCCACCTGGTGGGGTCTTGATGCTGGCATCATGGACTTCTCCGGGCCCCCGTTCCAGGGAGTCCAGTCCTTTTGGTGGGTCTGGGTCTTCCTTCGCGCTCCGCTGCTACGGCCTTGCCACGGGGTTGGGTTTGCCCTTGACCCCGTGATTCTGGGGGCAGTAACGAGGTTGTTCCTCCGTTCGTTCCCGGGTGGCATGCGGGTTGTGCGTGTGTGTAGTCGTGGGGTCAAGCCACGGTCTGCTCACCCTGTGCGTTGAGTTGCTTGAGTGCCTCTTCGCACGGTCGGGTCCGTCGCCCTCCCGTGAAGCCCCTAATAGGGGGGATGCCCTCCATTAGGGGGGGTCGGGGGGGCTCGGCCCTCCCTGTTCTGATGGTTGTGGGGGGCTGTCAGCGGGGTGTATTTGTCAGCCAGCGGCTCCGCTTGGCCTCCCATTGTGCAGTGTGATGCCAAGCAGAGACCCTAACGGAACAGAACGTTAGGTTATGGCTATAACCAAGTTCTGTTAGTTAGGGGTGACGCTTGGCATCAGACGGCCGCTGCAGACCTCACCTTGTGGTGAAAGCTTGGGAAGGAGGAGAGCAGGTGACCACACACCTGCTTATGAAGGTAAGCTGATGAGGGGTGTGGTCAGGCTAATACTGGTACTAAAGGTACATTTTTGTGGAATTTATTCAGTGCGCGTGCACGTACGTGAGGGAGTGCAGTGTGATGCCAAGCGTCACCCCTAACTAACAGAACTTGGTTATAGCCATAACCTAACGTTACTGACCGCTCGCACAGCCAAACAGCCATATCACGTAATCACATAAAAGCTTATATCTCCGTGAAAACGGATCTGATTGTCCTAAGCCTGGTAACATAGATTCCTTACCTGAGATCAGATGGTATCCAAATGGATTATTCCAATTCCTGATCGCCATTCGGAAAAATCAATCATTTTATTGATCCACCGAGTATAGTGTAAAAACATAATCCCAGCTGCTCTGAAGCTCCAGAGTGAAACTGGTCGACGGCGGTTGCATGAGTGAGAAGTAAAACGTGGATTCCGTTTTTTTTTTTCTCATTCATTTTCATTGAGTTCAATCCAAAAGGGTGAATTACCATCTGGGAGACGATAGGGGGCGCTTTTTTCACATCTGAGCGCCTGGAGTGGTTGATTTTCCAACGGTAGACTTGGTTGATGAAGTATGATTTCAGATCGCTAATAAAAAATTAAAACGAGAAAAAAATAGAATTCTCGTGATGGGCCTTCAACCAGCGGGGGGTAAACCCGAGAAAACTTGTGATGGGCAGTCAAAGTGTTAAGTAGTAGAGGAACAGCTTCTCTTCTTCTTCTGGTCTTTAAGTAGTAAGTAGAGGAACAGCTTCTCTTCTTCTTCTGATCTTTAAGTAGTAGAGGAACAGCTTCTCTTCTTCTTCTTCTTCTTCTTCTTCTTCTTCTTCTTCTTCTTCTTCTTCTTCTTCTTCTTCTTCTTCTTCTTCTTCTTCTTCTTCTTCTTCTTCTTCTTCTGATCTTTAAGTAGTAGAGCAACAGCTTCTCTTCTTCTTTTGGTCTTTAAGTAGTAGAGGAACAGCTTCTCTTATTCTTCGGGTCTTTAAGTAGTAGAGGAACAGCTTATCTTCTTCTTCTGATCTTTAAGTAGTAAGTAGAGGAACAGCTTCTTCTTCTGGTCTTTAAGTAGTAAGTAGAGGCACAGCTTCTCTTCTGGTCTTTAAGTAGTAAGTAGAGGCACAGCTTCTCTTCTGGTCTTTAAGTAGTAGAGGAACAGCTTCTCGTCTGGTCTTTAAGTAGTAAGTAGAGGCACAGCTTCTCTTCTGGTCTTTAAGTAGTAGAGGAACAGCTTCTCTTCTGGTCTTTAAGTAGTAGATGAACAGCTTCTCTTCTTCTTCTGGTCTTTACGTAGTAGAGGAACAGCTTCTCTCCTTCTTCTGGTCTTTAAGTAGTAGATGAACAGCTTCTCTTCTGGTCTTTAAGTAGTAGAGGAACAGCTTCTCTTCTGATATTTAAGTAGTACGTAGATGAACAGCTTCTCTTCTGGTCTTTAAGTAGTAGAGGAACAGCTTCTTCTTCTGATCTTTAAGTAGTACGTAGATGAACAGCTTCTATTCTGGTCTTTAAGTAGTAGAGGAACAGCTTCTCTTCTGATATTTAAGTAGTAGAGGAACAGCTTATCTTCTGATCTTTAAGTAGTAAGTAAAGGAGCAGCTTCTCTTCTTCTTCTGGTCTTTAAGTAGTAGACTGAGGAACACTAACAGCTTATCTTCTTCTTCTGGTCTTTAAGTAGTAAGTAGAGGAACAGCTTCTTCTTCTGGTCTTTAAGTAGTAAGTAGAGGAACAGCTTCTCTTCTGGTCTTTAAGTAGTAGAGGAACAGCTTCTTCTTCTGGTCTTTAAGTAGTAAGTAGAGGAACAGCTTCTCTTCTGATCTTTAAGTAGTAGAGGAACAGCTTCTCTTCTTCTTCTGCTCTTTAAGTAGTAGAGGAACAGCTTCTCTTCTGATCTTTAAGTAGTAAGTAGAGGAACAGCTCCTCTCCACTCTGCCATGTAGGATCCAATAGGAAACTGTATGAATGACCCGACGTGTTAAACAAGGGTCAGGCCGATATATTGGTTTTCCGATAGAGGGCTGATATTGGCCTTTAAATTAAAATAAGAATGGATATCAGCTTGTCAAGGTCATCAACCTGAAAGGACAATCTGCTCAGAATAGATTTTATTATAGGTTTTCATTTGAAATAGATAGCAGCTCAGAGTGCACATTTAGCATTTGAAATTATTCTATTTATTCATCTTTTCTTTTTCTTACATTTATTCATGTAACAAATGTTTAAATTAAAGAAAACATTACATATTGGGATAAAATACTGGCAGCTTCAATCCAAATTATGGGTATTGACGGCTATTGGATTTTCCAGGATGAAGTGGAGTTGAGGAGGTAGAGAGAGTGAAGAGGGAGGAGGAGAGGAGGGAGGAGGGGGGAGAGGGGGGTCATTTGGTGTTTATCTCCCAGCAGCAGACGCCTGTCTTTCACTCGGCCATGAGCAGGTGAGCTCCAGTCCCATCCAGGCAGGCAAGAACCAAACATTTTATTTCTTTGGTGTGTGTGTGGTTGGTGTGTGTGGTTCATGTGTATGTGTATGGTTGGTGTGTGTGTGGTTAGTGTGTATGTGTGTGGTTGGTGTGTATGTGTGTGGTTGGTGTGCATGTGTGGGTGGGTGGTGTGCATGTGTGGGTGGTTGGTGTGCGTGTGTGTGTGTCTGTGTGTGTTATTTTTTTCCTCCCCAGTTTGAGTGTCTTTGTGAAAAGATTGGAAAAGTCCTCCGTCTGGTCTGAGATTATTCTCTCTTTGAGGTGGAAAGTTGTGTCTGGGATTTTGGCAGAGAAACGCCAGTCAGTCACCGCCTGAAGTTACCGCCTCCCTCCAGCAGCACACACTCTTTAGTCACAGCTGAGACAGACACACACACACACACACACACACACACACACACACACACACACACACACACACACACACACACACACACACACGCACGCACGCACACACACACACACGCACGCACGCACAAACGCATGCACGCACGCACGCACACACACACACACACACACACACACACACACACACACACACACACACACACACACACACACACACACACACACACACACACACACACACACACACACACACACACACACACACACACACACACACACACACACACACACTTACACTTCCTGTAAGCCTGTGAGTGAGTGCTGTCCACAGGGCTGAGAGGTAAGCTCCACTCCTGGCACTGGCTCAGTTCCTGCCTTCCACCTGAAATTACATGTGTGTGTGTGTGTGTGTGTGTGTGTGTGTGTGTGTGTGTGTGTGTGTGTGTGTGTGTGTGTGTGTGTGTGTGTGTGTGTGTGTGTGTGTGTGTGTGTGTGTGTGTGTGTGTGTGTGTGTGTGCGTGTGTATGTGCACGTGAGTGTCTGTGCGCTCTGTAGTGACAAAGCAATTTCCATGTAAGCTGCTGTGACAGGCAGCCATCAAGCATCTGCAAAGTCATTGCCTTCTCACTCCAGAAAAGGTCATCTGTGTGATTTGTGCAGATCCCATGATTCTCTTAATAGGGAGGTGGAAAGCCAGAGGGAATAAAGATAGACAGCAGAGGATATGGCTTTGCACATTACAGCTGTCAAGACTGACTTACTGGGAGAAAAGAAAAGCACTCCTGGAACACGTTGTGCACTATACTGACGCAGACGGATCTTCATGATCAATATAGATTTAATAGCGAAACACATGTACAAACGAGGTACATGGTACCTATCGACTCGACTCTACTCGACGCTACTCGCTATGAAACCAGTGCCTTATTAGCTAATGTATGCTAGCCGCAATGCTAACGGTTATAATGGGAAATCCCATTCACATACGCTAACAAAATTTGCAATATTTTTGTGAAACTAAACTATTTGTTCTTGGTGGTAAATTGTGTTTCTGTTGGTTTTGTTTCATCAATACATGAGGCAGAATACACTGTGAATGTATCTTTTTTTGTCTATGGCTGCAAACAAATAATGAATGCTAATGTTTAGTAGTCGTGAGGCTATTAAAGATGGCGGGTTTGTGTTTTGTGGAGGATGTCCCCTGTGTAGCGCAATGATAACGGTGACGATTCTCTCTTCTGAGCAATCAGCACGTCACTTTTTGGTATTGCTTCTACCCGCTTGGAACCTCGACAGGGCAGGTACTAAAAAAAGTACCCGGTACCAGGTACCAGAATCAGAATCAGAATCAGAAAGGTTATTGCCAAGTATACTTTTCACATACAAGGAATTTGCTTTGGACGTTACTGGTGCGACATTAGTGGACAGACATTAACTTAACAGACCGATAATACAATAAAGTGGTGGAGAAAAGTCAAATGAAATATGAGCTAAGTTAAGCACAATATAATTGTGCAAAAGGCCCAAGAACTGGGCAGACATAAAGACAGTGGGATGTAACTCGATGCTAGGTCACGCCCCCCTTTAGTGTTAGTCAGCATAACTATAGTTGGCTTGAGTTGATTCTCTCAGTTCTTGTGTGCGTCCCTGATCACAAAGCCATACATACACTCACACACTCCCACCGTGTTAATGGGAAATAGAAAGTAACAATTGCCTGTGCATCTGTCGGATCATTGATAATAAAACTCCTCAAAGAATGTTCCTGCCTCCCGTGTCCTGACTAGACACCTCGTGTCGTTGACTACATTTCCTAACCACCTAGAGCTTCACTACAATAATAATATATTTATGATGTACCATCCATACATTTTGGCAATGGAAAACTGAAAAAGCGTAGAGTCGAGTCAAGTAGATACCATGCAGTGGGAAAGCGGCAGTGGTGTAAGATTAAAGCTATTGTTGGGACAAAGAAATGGATTCCTCCACTATTGACTGCCTCAGTAAAAATAAAGTGGGGAATGTTTTGCTCTTGTGATTATTATTCAATCTAATGCAACGTTTTGGGCTAAATACAGCCCAGGATGTGATGAGAGCGATAACCAAGCACAGATGTTATTTTCTCCAAAAGAGAGAGAAATACACTTCCAGGCTCGTAACTGTATCCAAGATGGGAGAGGGATTCTGCGTCAAGATCGGCGGCTGCATCATCATGGCAGAGTTTGGTTTGAGATTGACTAGAATGTCAGATAGATGAGCTTCTTTTCTATAGGCATGTCATGCTTGGCTGGCATATCGTAATACAGTCCCTCTGGTATTTTGCAATCACAATGCATATTACTACGATTGTAGCATAGGTTGTTTCTCATAATATACACTGCACCGCAATTTTTTTTTGTATTTTTTTTTTAATAATTTTTTAAACAAACACATAAACAAACATGACAACACAAGATAAGATATACAAGCATTAATTAACAGTGCACATCCAATGAAATCACCATTTATTTAAATGTCTTATACAGGATATACCCCTAATACCTGCTATCTAATACCCTACACACATATGCTCTAGCTCCTAACCAGACACTACCATTATATGCTAGCTTTTATTCTCTCCACCACTTCTAACCACATTGTCATTTTGGATTCATTGAGACCCAAAATTCTTGCTGTAGATTTCTTGATAAATCACATCGAGATATCAAGTTTCAAGTTTCTTTAATAGTTGTCATACAGAAGTACAGAATACTTTCATACAAAATGCTTCTTACTGTTAAGCTCCAGAGACTGTGCTAGACAAGATAGTATCAAATAACATAGTATAGCATGTAATTTAGAAGAAGAAAATGAGGTCACAGTGTTCGGTATAGACATATGTACAATGTTCTGAGTTACCATATAATATACAATACTATGCAGTGTACTAATGTACAGTACTATATAGTGCAAAGCAGAAATGGGATGAGGTACAATTTAGGTACAATTTACAGTAAGGTGTACGAGTTGTAGTGCAATCCTTCATCAATAAATATAAAGTGTGGGGAGTGGGTGCTACAGTGTGTTTGTTTAAAGTGGGTGTGTGCTATAAAGTGTGTGGAGTGGGTGCTACAGTGTGTTTGTTTAAAGTGAGTGTGTGCGTGTGGATGTGTGTGCTATGTGCGTTTGGTGGTTGTTGTTGTGTAGTGTTCATTGTTCGTTTAGCAGCCTGATGGCCTGGGGATAGAAGCTTCTTCTGAGTCTTTCTGTGCTCGCCTTGAGACTCCGGTATCGCTTGCCTGACCGCAGCAGTTCAAAGAGGCAGTTGTTCGGGTGACTGGAGTCTTTAATGATTCTCTTAGCCTTGCCCTTGCAACGCTTGTTGTAAATGTTCTGGAGGGTGGGGAGCCCCCCTCCAATTGTGCGTTCGGCTGAACGTGTCACTCTTTGTAGTCTGCTTCGGTCTTGTGCAGTGCTATTCCCAAACCAGGAGGTGATGTTGCCGGTCAAGATGCTCTCTATTGTACATGAGTAGAAGTTCTTAAGGATCTTCTGACTGACTTGGAACTTCCTTAGGCGCCTGAGGAAGTAGAGGCGTTGTCGTGCCTTCTTCACAACACTGTCAATGTGTGTGGTCCATGTCAAGTCCTCGGATATGTAGGCTCCGAGGTACTTAAAGCTGTTGACTCTCTCAACCGGTGCCCCGTCGATGCTGAGGGGGCTGTAGTCCTTGACCCCCGACCTCCTGAAGTCCACAATCATCTCCTTTGTTTTGCTGACGTTCAGGGAGAGGCTGTTTTCCTGGCACCATCCCGCCAGGACCTTGACCTCTTCCAGGTAGGCCCTCTCGTCGTTGGCAGAGATCAGGCCCACCACCAGATATGTAAGTATCCAGACCTTCCGGCAAATTTTTTCCGGTTGAAACCATTGTGATGCTATCAGATTTTTAGCCACTGTGATACCAGATAAAACCAATCTCTTTAGCTGTGGAGGTACTGCACACTCAAAAACATCATTCAGCAGTAATATAGAGGCAGGTATATTCAGAGTTAAGAGATTTGATAATTGCTGGGTCACTTCTTTCCAGAATATTGTTGGGGAAAATGTGTATATGAGGTGAACTAGTTTAATATGGGTCAACTAAGCAGTACTGAAAGACGGTCTGGCTGATGTTCTTAAAACAACTTGGAGATAGGCAGATGGACATTTCAGTACATCATATCGTGTGCTCTAATCTTGTGTACATCATATCTTGTTCTTTTCTCTCTTTCATACATACACATATACACACACACATTTAATCTTTTCTCTCTTTAATCTTTTCTCTCTTTTACACACATACATATACACGCACACATCTCACTCAATCGAATCTTTTCTCTCTTTAATCTTTTCTCTCTTTTACACACATACATATACACACACACATCTAATCTTTTCTCTCTTTAATCTTTTCTCTCTTTTACACACATACATATACACGCACACATCTCACTCAATCGCATCTCTCTTCGATGTTAAATCTATGTGTCATTTTAATGTACGTCATGTCATATCTGATATAATGTGTCACGTCATCTTATCTGTCATGGGGGGGCAGGGCTGAGAAGGTATTTATGGGACAAGCAGAGGGATTGAGGAGTTAGAGTGTTTTTCTTCAACTGTGGTGACCGTCTGATGATCCATAGCTTCTGCTGTTAAAACTTTCTTTCATTAAACAAATTGCCTGTTGAAATTGGAAATATCGTCTCCTGCTGTGTTAAACAACCATCAGCCACAACATTTGGTGACCCTTGACCTGTAGACGCCCAGCCGGGCCTTTCATACGGCCAGTTCCTGGAATCTCCCGTAGACATTCTGGCGGTTGTCGACAAAAAAAGGTGAGCGTTGTGCTTGTTATTATAATATCCGTCAGAGATTCTGCGGGAGGAAAAAGTGCGCTGGCTGTGTGACTGGTTTTGGATGGACGGCTATAAAACGAACACGAGTGGTGAGGTGTTGACACTAGGGCGAATCCTCTTTTAACAGGCTATAAGTGCGCCACTAATCAATTTTAATTGCATGTTTTCGACCTATCTGGTTAAACTTTTCTCTCTGGTCAAATTTTTCTCTGACCCTTTACAAAACACTCTCCCTATTCCCCACTTCCTTGTTATAACTGTGGTAGGCTGGTCATGGTTGACACCGACACATGTACACACATAACTCTCTCAGAGATAGTGGTGGGTAGCTACAGAGAGGCCAGCTGTGATAATATGAGCAGAGAGTGAAAAACAATTTGGGCAGCGTTTGACGAGACTCTAGTTGTTTCCACTGTTGGGCCTAGACACACACACACACATTCCTGTGTCACAATACACACATACAATACACACACACGTCTGTGCAAAGACACACAGACACACACAGACACATACAGACATACACACACACTCACCACACACAGACACACACACACAGACACACACACACACACACACACAGTCACCACACACAGACACACACACACACACACGTCTGTGCAAAGACACAGACACACACAGACACACACAGACATACACACACACTCACCACACACACACACAGACACACACACACACACACACACACACACACAAACACACACACACACACCGACACACACACACACACACACAGTCACACACACACACAGTCACACAGACACACACACCGACACACACACACACACACACACATTCCTGTGTACACACATACAATACACACATACAATACACACACGTCTGTGCAAAGGCACACAGACACACACAGACACACACACTCACCACACACAGACACAGACACACACACCGACACACACACACACACACACACACATTCCTGTGTACACACATACAATACACACATACAATACACACACGTCTGTGACACACAGACACACACAGACACACACACACTCACCACACACAGACACACACAAACAGACACACACACACACACACACACACACACACACACACACATTCCTGTGTCCCGGTAGACAGCGGGTTGTGAGGCAGGCGGGTGGAGTTAAACCTGCTGATTACAGACATACACACACACTCACCACACACAGACACACACACACAGACACACACACACACACACACACACACACACACAGTCACACACACACAGTCACACAGACACACACAGACACACACACACTCACCACACACAGACACAGACACACACACCGACACACACACACATTCCTGTGTACACACATACAATACACACATACAATACACACACACGTCTGTGCAAAGACACACAGACACACACAGACACACACACACTCACCACACACAGACACACACACACAGACACACACACACACACACAGACACACACACACACACACACACACACACCGACACACACACACACACACACATTCCTGTGTCCCGGTAGACAGCGGGTTGTGAGGCAGGCGGGTGGAGTTAAACCTGCTGATTACAGACATACACACACACTCACCACACACAGACACACACACACAGACACACACACACACACACAGTCACACACACACACACACAGTCAGCACAGACACACACAGACGGACACACACACACACACACACACACACACACAGACACACACACACACACACACACACCGACACACACACATACACAGCACACACACACAGTCACACACACACACACACACAGTCACAAACAGACGCACACACACACACACACACACAGACACACACACACACACACCGACATACACACATACACACACACACACACACACACACACAGACACACACACACACACCGACATACACACATACACACACACACACACACACACACACACACAGTCACACACACACACACACACAGTCACACACAGACACAAACAGACGCACACACACACAGTCACACACAGACACACACACCGCATTGTAGAACCAGGTTAACTGTGTCCTGGCTGTAGTAGAACCAGGTTAACTGTGTCCTGGCTGTAGTAGTAGAACCAGGTTAACTGTGTCCTGGCTGTAGTAGCATTGTAGAACCAGGTTAACTGTGTCATGGCTGTAGCATTGCTGTAGTAGAACCAGGTTAACTGTGTCCTGGCTGTAGTAGTAGAACCAGGTTAACTGTGTCCTGGCTGTAGTAGTAGAACCAGGTTAACTGTGTCCTGGCTGTAGTAGCATTGTAGAACCAGGTTAACTGTGTCCTGGCTGTAGCATTGCTGTAGAGTAGTAGAACCAGGTTAACCGTGTCCTGGCTGTAGTACAACCACACACACACACACACAACACAATAAACACACACACACACACACACTAAACAACGATGCATACAGCAGAAGACATACTGTTAGACCGGAACCCGCTCCTAAAAAATATAATTCTCAAGGTAGGTGTCCGTTGGCAGAGGCGTACAAAGGCCGGGGACACAAAATGGCCTTCCGGAGGTACTTTTGATCTCGACGTATGCGAAGAGATGAATGTAATGATTCGTAACCACAAGCCAGGCGACAACAGCAAAAAGAGGTTGAAAAAGAGGACAGAAGAGTTGGGGGTAATGAAGCTCTACGCCCAGAAGGGGAGAGCATACAGGCAGGAAGCTTTAGCGCTAAATCAGAGAGAGACGGATATAGGGAAACCAACATCCCCACCTTATGTCACGCAATTGCCGGTGGGCACTGTGACAATAAGAGGAGAATATGAGGAGACGGAATTAGGGACCCCCGCTAGGTCAGAAATCTCCGCTAGATCAGAGACCTCCCTTAGGCGAGATACCCCCCCCAAACTGACCCCGCAGGATCTCTATCCGAAAGCCCTGGCGGCATATGGCGAGACAGTACGTCGGAAGTTGTATACTGCAGAGGAAGAGGAGGTAGAGAACCTGGGCAGGCAGAGGGAGGGAGTCGGGAGGAAGATAGAGGAAGAGCCCCGTCAGAGTGTGGCACAGCAGACATCAGAGAAACACGGAGCGTGTGGCCACACTAAACTGTTGACTGAGGAGGAAGATGAGAATGACACGAAACCAGGACAGGAGAAAGGAAACATTACAGGAACCCTGACTTTCGCCCCTACATTCGTGGGAAGTGTGACAAGCACAGGCCAGTTTCCCCTGCTAATAAAGGGGAACGATATCTTTCACATGCCATGGTCACCTCTAGACATCGATGGTTTAATAGTAAGACTACCGGACCTTTCAGAAGGAGCCTCCAGGTGGATCACGCAGTTTGAGGAAAATACGTCATCTTTTCTGCTAGCAGTGGGTGACGTCAAATCCCTGTTGACGCGTTTGCTAGGAGTTGGTGCCTGCCGGGACATCATGGGTGATACATCGATGCGAGTGGCATGCGACACGCAGGCCCATGATGGAGACATATTCAACGCGCATAGAGCGGCGTTGTGGTACAAACTCAGGAATCAATATCCATCACGTATTAATCCGGCAAAACTGGCAGGCAACCCCATAATGGAGACGGAAGGGCCTGGCGCCTATGTGAACAAAGTACTGAAGGAGTGGAGAGGTGAGCTAGGACACAACCCAGAAATTGACCCGTTGCAGAGAGCGATGTTTAGAGAAAGTGTGATGAGAGGGCTTCCAGAGGTGGTTAAGAATAGACTGGAAGACATGGTGGGGTTAATGGACATGACTTATCCTTTGTTCTGTGCACATGTAACACATAGTGTGGAGAAGCAAAGGGCTCAGGAGCAGAAAGTCAGGGATCAGGATAGAAATGACGCAAGGAAGTTAACTCAGCAACAACTGCAGCCCCAAAGGAGGCTGCAGGCAGTAATGGTGTCATCTGCTACCTCTCCACCCATGCAGGACCAGGGACCCCCGCCTGCACCTCAGGTAGTGAGAAGCTATGGCTATAGTTCACAGAACCAGGCGTCCAGGCGGCAGGCAGGGAATGGGCAATCAGGCCCACGGTTTACACAGGGACCGGGGAACGAACAACAGTTTCCCCGTTTCCGCTGTTGGAACTGCGGCATGCAGGGACACAGGGAAATGAGATGTGGGCAACCATACCGTCCCGGCTCGGAGTATGGAAGACCCGTGCGCCAGGGGGAGTCACAAGGGCCCCACAACCAGGGGGAGACAGGAGGGCCCCGAAACCAGGGGGGTAATCACTAGGGGTGCCCAGAGAATGCGACGGGGGGAAATCAAATGATTGTGGTTTCCAAGGGAGCTGAGCAAGAACCTATTCTGCAGGTCCTAGTGGAGGGCAAATTAACAGAGATGATGGCAGACACTGGAGCAGGCTTTTCCTGCATAAAGCAAAAATACGCCGCACACTTACCCCAGTCTGGACAGTATGTTCGGACGGTCGGATTCTCGGGAAAAACACAATTAATACCCACATCAGATCCAATCTCTATGACGTATAACAACAAGACCATAACAATACCTGTATTAATTTCGGACAGCACCCCGCGCAATCTCTTGGGACGAGATGCAATGTGTAAACTAGGCTGTAAAATCCTATGTACGCCTGAGGGGATTCAAATTGAACAAGACGTGTACCAAATGATGCTACAAGGGACGGGGGAGAAAGAGGCCACTGTGTTCTGGCTGGGCAACATAGATGCAGAGCTGCAAAGGGTCTGTGACCCCTGGGAGCCATTTCTGAAAACCCAACTGCCTCAGTCTAGACAAACAAACATGGAGGCACATTGCACACTACAGTATTTGACGAATAGTGACCTAGTTAGGCACAAGGCATGGTTGCAGGGACAGCCCGAGCAGGTGCAGATTAACTCATCTACGATAATTGTAGGGAGACAGGGCGCGGCGTTGAGGGTTAACACGAGTAAGTATCTACGGGAACAACATAGACTAAGAGACGCCGCCCCACACATCACTCTGAGAATAAATCCTGGTTACGAATCCGAACATCTAGGTTCAATGATACAGGAATCCGAGACTCAAAGGTGGGTCTCCACGGAATCTCCGCTAATTTGGAACAGCGCAGATGGGAGTTTCATAAAAATAATGATTTCCTTTTCAGTTTTGGCAAAACCGCAAGTAATCAGATTACCAGGAGACCCTTGCGTTATTCCAGAGGCGGATGCTTTGCTGGAACAGGACATGTTGGCGCGCACCCCAGAACGGTTGTGGTCAAAACACGACACAGATGTGGGTCTAATATTGTCGGCACAGCCAGTGAAGGTCAGGTTAAAGAAGGGTTGTAGACCACCCTTTATCAGACAGTATACAATGAAGCCAGAGTCGGAGGAAGCTATATCACATCAGATTGAGGGACTGTTAAAGGGGGGAGTGCTCGTCCCTTTCAAATCCAGATGTAATACACCTATCCACCCAGTGCTAAAGGCGGACAGGGCTAGGTACAGACTGGTACACGATTTGAGGGCGGTGAACAACGTGGTGTCTGGACCAGAGGCGGAAGTCGCTAATCCACACACCCTCCTGACAAACATCCCGAGTAGCTCGCAGTACTATACGGTCATTGATCTCACGCAGGCATTCTTCAGTGTTCCATTGGAAAAAGAGTCTCAGTATCTGTTTGCTTTTACCCACAGGGGGAAACAATACTCTTACACCCGGTTGCCACAAGGGTTCGCGCACTCGCCACATTACTTCTCGAAGGCGCTCAAGGAAGACTTGCAAGGAGTGTGCGACACACTACTCAGCACGGTTTTACTGTATGCAGATGACATTCTAATCTGCTCGGATACACGTCAGCAGTGCCATGAGGACTCCATCAAAGTTTTGAGTGGATTGGCCGTGGGAGGCCACAAGGCATCCCGTTCAAAACTGCAGTACTGCCAGCCAAAAGTTGAGTACTTGTCTCGCGTCATTCAAAAGGGCATAAAAAACATCTCACCCACGCAACTCGAAGCTGTATCCAAGGCACCTAGGCCATTGGCGGTCCGACAGATGATGACGTTTTTAGGGATGACTGGGTACAGCTCTGAGTGGGTGGAGGACTATACGATAGCGACAGCGCCGTTGAGGATGATGATAAAAGACGCGGGTACAGACAAGCTTCGCGCTCCCTTGACATGGACCGAGGAGGGGGAGGACGCGTTCATAAACATTAAGCGTCTGTTGTTACAGGCCCCTGCCCTGGCGCTGCCGGATTATGAGAAGTGTTTCCACCTATTCGTCTCACATAGAGCGCAGCATGCGACAGCTGTCCTGACTCAAACACAGGGGGGGAGTGGGAAAAAACAACCGATAGCATATTACTCTAGAGCTCTTTCGCCGGTAGAGCAGGGTCTGCCACCTTGTTATCAGGCCCTGGCCGCAGCACATTTGATGTATGAGAAAGCAACGGCCGTGACAATGGGATATGACATTTGCATTTGGACACATCACAAATTGGCAAACTTGATTGAAAGAGGCAAATTTGTTCTGACCAGCCAACGGCAACAGGCTTACATGAGGCTCCTGCAGTACTCGGACGTTACGATAAAAACATGCCACGGCAGTAACCCGGCGGATCTGGTACCACTCCCGAGCGAGGGTCAACCGCATGAGTGCGAGGTGGAGGTACAGGCTTTCGTGAAACTCCGTCCTGATTTGGGAGTCGACCCGCTCGCGATAGCAGAACTCTCACTTTTTGTGGATGGGTCCTGCTATCGGGAGGGGGAAAATTTAAGGTCAGGATACGCCGTCGTACAGTGCAAACCTAACGGAGAAACACTAACAAGAAAGGCCGGACAATGCATGCAACCATGTTCGGCCCAGCTTGCAGAACTAATAGCACTAACAGAAGCATGCATAATAGCTAAAGATCGCACGGTTAACATCTTTACAGACTCTGCTTATGCGCATGGCGTATGCCACCTATTCGCGGCCATTTGGAAGGCAAGAGGCTTTAAGAAATCGGACGGCTCACCGATCCTTCACCACAAGCAGGTTGTGGCGCTTATTCAGGCTGTAAAGTTGCCCAAAAGCATTGCTATCGTAAAGTGCCAGGCACACAGAAAAGACCTGTCTTTTGTGACGACGGGAAACAACGCGGCGGACGAGGCCGCGAAGGCGGCGGCTGCGGTGCCGTCCACGGCTGTTCTGATGTTTGCGGCCGAACTGACGACTGAGGTAACTGAGGATAATTTGAGTGATCTTCAGGACTCAGCCACGCAGGCCGAGAAACAGTCGTGGACGGAGAGGGGGGCTGTAAGGGGGGCAGATGGTCTGTGGAGGAGTCATAACGGTTTGATAGTCGCCTCCATCGATCTTCTGTCCTTGGTGATACCTGAGGCTCATGGTGTTGATCACTGTGGAAGAGCAGAGACCCTGAAACGAATCACGAAAATGGGATTTTGGTCCCCAAAGCTTCAGGCACAAATTGACGTTACACTAGCCAGGTGTTTAACATGCTTACAGGGCAATGTGCGCAAAGGAGTACCGACAGTGGCGGCTTACACACCCCTCCCTGAGGGACCATTCAGACATCTGATTATGGACTACACGGATATGATAACGCCAGTGCAGGGCAAACGATACCTCCTGGTAGTAGAGGACTGCTTTAGTCGCTGGATTGAGGCCATTCCATCTAAACACAAGAACGCGGACACAGTGATCAAGTTCCTGTGTCGCGAGGTCATTCCGAGATTTGGAATTCCCACAATATTACAAAGCGATAATGGCCGCGAGTTCATCGACAAGGTGGTTAAAGGGCTGATGCAGAAATTAGGTATAAGACAGCGCCTTTCCTGTGTCTATAGTCCCGGGTCGCAGGGAAAGGTGGAAAGGGCCAATCTGGTCATTAAAAACAAACTGTTGAAAATCTGTATGCAAACTAAGCTTAACTGGATTGATGCTTTGCCACTTGCTCTGATGGCTATTAGAAGCAGCGTAAACCGCCAAACACAGCTAACACCGCATGAAATGCTTACAGGCCGCAGCATGCCAGCACCGCCATTTAGACACCTGGCTAGGGGCCCGGCATTAGATATTTTTGAGCAAGATCTGAAAAAATATCTTCAGCAAGTGACTAAAATACATGAAGCTGTGTTTCGACAGGAGCAGAGAAAGGAGAAAAAGGGGGTGAAGGAGGCGGAGAAGGAAGCCACCAAACCGAGGCTGATCCCTGGGGACCTGGTCTTCGTAAAGGTCCACAAGAGAAAGTGGTCATCACCCCGGAGAGAGGGCCCGTACGAGGTGATCCGATCGACTGGAACGGCAGTCCAAGTCAAAGGATCAACGACCTGGTTCCACTTCAATCACTGCATAAAGGCCAGCGGCGATCTCTTGGGGGATACAATCGATCGCAGTTATGCAGAACCCGACATGGAGGGCCCGAGACGGCAACTGGAAGGTGCAGTGCCTGCTGATGCTCCCGCAGATGTTGGCAGCAGTGTGCGGACGGTCGGCCGGGCGCAACGACGTCATTGAGAACCGTCACGGTCGACCCGTCCTTGAGGATGACGGGTTTGAGTGGGTAGGAGTCCCACGGGGTCCCGCTCAGGCTCAAGTACCGGCAGGCTTTCATGACCAGGCTCAGAATCAGGCGCCCCCTCTGCCCTCCATCGAGGAAGGGGGGGAGAAGATAAGACTACAACCAAAAGGGGTGTTTCCCGGAGGACCGCAAGGGCATGTTTTTGATTTTGACCATTCCCCCGTTACAGGCGGGGATACTTACCATTATACTAACGAGGACCAGGTTGAGGGGTTTGCTTCCTTCCGGGGAACAAGATGGGGGCGACTATGACTATGACGAGGAAGACCCGGAGGCTGACCCGATGTATAGGGCGGCTTTAGGGAATGAGTGGTTTAAGTGGGTCCAGTACACGAGCGCGCAGAATCAGATAGAGGATTGTTATGTCTGCTCCAAGGCACGTCCGGATAGGCTGCTGGTGAAGGGCACGAAGTTCAGTTGGGCTCAGTGTGACAGGGACGCAGAGGCATGGGAGGGGCCCCATAATAGTCGCCCTTGGTGCGAGGCAGAGTGTTTGGGGTTTCTCGGCTCTAGTCGTTTTAAGGCGGCAGGAAACGTCACGGATTTCAAGGATGTCACTATGCGGGAACGTTGTAGGAAATTGGATGTACGTGTGCAGGGGGTAGCGACGGGGTTGCCAATACCCAGAGGTGTCAAACTATGGCTGACCAAGGATTTCGAGTGCTTGCAAAAGGAGGGGACCCGGGACGTAGGGGAAGTGGCAGAGGGGCGGTGCACTACTATTTGGAGCATCACGACTAACTGCACGAAAGAAGGAAAGTGTGGACACGGGGTCGTGTTAAAGGGAGTGGATACCAACCCACGGCCTGTAGCTTGCCCTTTTCATGTCCAGGATATAGCACTGGCGGACCAATACTGGCTCTGCGGCGGTAGGAGGTTGAGGAATACACTTCCTTTAGATTGGTCAGGTAGATGTGCCCGGGTTCAGGCGATCATGCCAATGGTGGTCCTACCATTATCAGTGACGGAAGGACCTTCTGAGTCTCCTATCTCTCGAACGAAGCGTAGCTACAAGGCAGACCCAAGGGTGTATCTGGACAGCATAGGACAGCCAAGGGGCATTCCAGCCGAGTTCATGGCTAAGAATGAGATTGCGGCAGGGTTTGAGTCTATTCTGCCATGGATATCGGTCAATAAGAACACCGGGTGGATCAACTATTTGTTTTACAATCAGCAGCGGTATCTCAACTACACAGAGGAGGCGTTGGATGCAATGGGGGACCAGATGCACGCGACCAGTACGGTGGCGTGGCAGAATAGACAGGCTCTGAACTGGTTAATGGCGGAGAAGGGTGGAGTCTGTTCCATGTTTGGACAGTACTGCTGCACATTCATTCCGACGAATGTGGGGCCAGGGGGAAAGTTCTCCGAGGCCATGGCTAAGCTGAAGGATTTGAGGGAGGAGTTGAGGGGGAATTCTGGCCGGAATGAAGAATGGTGGGGGAGTGGGGTGTTGGAAAGATTGGGACAGTGGGGAAGCATAGTGATGCAGACGGGGATATCCATTGGGGTGGCAGGGTTGATATTGGTTCTCCTTTTCTGTTGTGGTATGCCTCTCTTGGGTAGGCTGGTAACTTCACACGTAACAAGCCGAATGCTGATGGTGGGACAGAAAGAGATTGAGCCACAAATCGGGCCATGCCCTCAGCTTTATGCTGCCCTAGAGGGAGACGAGGGGATAGAGGATTAGGAGTATGGTGAGGTAGGGACATTTTCTTTCTGTTTGGTTCAGTTTTGTTTGTTTTATTCCTTTAACTAGGCGTATGGTGAGGAAGGGACATTTTCTTTCTGTTTGGTTCAGTTTTGTTTGTTTTATTCCTTTTAGAGTGACGGGGGATGGTCTGAGTGATGGTTTATTTTTTATTATTTTTGTTTATTTTACTCATGGTCCTGGTCAAACCGGAATGGGAAGGGGCATCGGTATGGAATGGTACGGAGTGTCGGTTCTGAGCCTGAGGAAGCATTGAGAAGAAGTGGTCTGGGGATCGGTTCTGGGGACTGGAGGGACAAAGGGGGGGGCTAACGCAGTGGGCAAGATGGGCACCTCCCGTCGAAGATGGGGGGACACGTGGTGAGGTCGGGACCAGCGCCTCCCATCCAGGCATGGGGACATGCTTCTACGGGGACTGGAGGTGTGGCGTGGTGGTTGCTGTATTGGCAAAATGTGACTTTTGGCAATACGGTGAGGAGACTATGGCGTGGGCATGGAAGGGGGGCTGAGCGATGGACACTAGGATTCAATGTTATGGAAGAGACAATGTCATTTTTTTTGGGGGAGGGATGTTCTATGTTTAGTTCTGACGGTCAACTTCTCCTTTCCCTGATGAGAGTCGCGGTTTCCGGCCGGAACTGTGGCTCATTTGGTAAGCGGTGGAGGTTGGGGGGATTTGTCTGTCAGGTTAGGATTATAAATTGGGGTATTTTTTTTTGATGTTTTGTTATTACTCTTGTTTTGAGCGGTTTTGTGTTTATTGTGAGAACGGTAGTCAGCCTTTGTTGGTCCGTTAGGGGTCCAGTGAATGAAGTAAGCGTTCTTGTTTATTTAGACATTTAAAATGTATTAGGTTTCTTGTTTAGATTAGGCATTTAAACTTTTATTATGTAAATATGGTTTAGGGAGGGGGTAGGCACCCCGAACCTCTAGACCATAACAGGCGGCAGTGGGCTCGCAAGAGTCTGGGCGCACGTTAAACACATACATATAGTGCTGGGGAGTGACTGAAGGCCCTCGTGCGTAACGAGGTATGAAATAACATACCACTGTGGTACCGTCTAGTCGGCCCAGGAAACGTCGCACGTAAGTTGGTGTGGGCACTGGGTGGTACGTGGGCGACAGTCCACACCTAGGAGCAGGGCGGTGCACCGTAGGGGGCACAGCTCCTGCCGTGAACAGGCAAGGCTGGCGAAAACGGTCAATATTTCCATGCCCGGAGCAAGCGGGGTGGGGACAAGACCGTCGGTTTCTAAACTGAGTGGCTGATAGGTACTACGGACAGTCAGCCGCTTGGGGTCCTGACTTGATGACGGACTATGAGGTCGCTATCGACTGGGTCGCCAGCCGGTTGGGAGAGCGTTATGACCCTGTTTATAGTCACAGACACGCGGGATGTGGGACCGTGAGTGACTGGACAACAGTGGCATGAATGCACCTGGCTCAATGTACAGTCAGGCCACAGTAACCTTACTAACCGATACAGGGTTAGTAGGCGAGTTGTGCTTCTGTGATCAGCAGGTTTGAAAAGAACCACTGGGAAGCAGAAGGGTAAGGGGTGTCAATTCAGAGGAATCTGGATTGTCTCTCCTAAGGTTGGAAAGGGACCCAGCCTTAAACTGCACCTGAAGGTAAAATAAGGGGACTGCTTCCGTTCATGAGAGGAGACCTTACCGCCGGAAGTGGAGACCTGCATCTCTGTTGGGGGAGAGGGGCCGACGTCGGACAAGGCAGTCCTGAGAAAGGAGCTGGTTGTTGCGTCGTAGCGGACTGCCTAAACCTTACGGGGAGAGGTGCATCTAAGTAGGGGAAGGAGTGCATCCAAACGGGAGGAGGGTACTCTTAACTGGAAGGAGGTTAAAAGGGTCAAAGCGTCTCGTTTAGTTAGACGTTCACATTTTCTTGGTTATATGATTTGGGTGGGACTAGGGATAGCCCCAAATGGGGGAATGTTGGGGAAAATGTGTATATGAGGTGAACTAGTTTAATATGGGTCAACTAAGCAGTACTGAAAGACGGTCTGGCTGATGTTCTTAAAACAACTTGGAGATAGGCAGATGGACATTTCAGTACATCATATCGTGTGCTCTAATCTTGTGTACATCATATCTTGTTCTTTTCTCTCTTTCATACATACACATATACACACAAACATTTAATCTTTTCTCTCTTTAATCTTTTCTCTCTTTTACACACATACATATACACGCACACATCTCACTCAATCGAATCTTTTCTCTCTTTAATCTTTTCTCTCTTTTACACACATACATATACACACACACATCTAATCTTTTCTCTCTTTAATCTTTTCTCTCTTTTACACACATACATATACACGCACACATCTCACTCAATCGCATCTCTCTTCGATGTTAAATCTATGTGTCATTTTAATGTACGTCATGTCATATCTGATATAATGTGTCACGTCATCTTATCTGTCATGGGGGGGCAGGGCTGAGAAGGTATTTATGGGACAAGCAGAGGGATTGAGGAGTTAGAGTGTTTTTCTTCAACTGTGGTGACCGTCTGATGATCCATAGCTTCTGCTGTTAAAACTTTCTTTCATTAAACAAATTGCCTGTTGAAATTGGAAATATCGTCTACTGCTGTGTTAAACAACCATCAGCCACAACAATATCTTAACTGGTGGGCAGTCCCAGTACATGTGCATAAATGTCCCCTCGTCCCCATTTGTACATAAGGAGCATTTGGAGTCTTGTTTAGGACCCATTCTGTCCAGTCTTATAGGAGTCAAGTATGTCCTGTGAATATAGTTAAGATTGATTTGTTGATCCGGGTTCCTTGATGCAAGTCGAACATTTGCCCAGGCTTCTTGCCAATCAAAATCTTTTTCCAGGTCTGGTATATCACTCCTCCAGACTGAGTCTAGGTGGAGGGTTTCATACGAGGACGTTAGTAATTGATGATAAAAATCTGAAACAAAACCTCTCGATGTCTCTCTTTCATAGAAGAATTTGTGGTATCTGTGGTGTAAAATTGGTATCCTTAATGGAACACCGTGAGCCTTCAAACATAACAATAACTGTGCGTAAAAATAATATGTGGAATCGGTGAGATACATTTTTTTGTGTATTTCATCATAACTACAAAAACCCTGTTTGTTGAAAACATCTCCTAATGTGTGTATGTCTTGCTTTTCCCATCTAGGGAATCTTATAGGTCGTTTTCCAATCAAGAGTGCATTGTTATTGAATAAGGGAGTATGGTTATGCGATTTATGTGGGTTAGAATATTTTTTTTGTGTTTCACGCCATATCCGGATCGCATGAGTAATTATGGGGCCAAATTTCCGTTCGCATTGCTTAATTGATAATTTGGTGTATACTATGTCCTTCAGTCTATGTGGAGCTACTATATTTTCTTCTAAATTTCTCCAGGATACTGATGCTTGGGGATCAAACCATGTTGTCAGTGGTCTTAAAGTGTACGCCTTAAAATAGTGGAAAAAATCTGGAAATGCCATACCACCGTCTGCTTTGTTTCTCTGTGCGGTGGATCTTTTTATATGTGGTGGTTTGTTATTCCAAATACATTTGTATGTGGAGGAGTGGAGTTTTTTCCAGTAACCCTCTGGAGGGGGTAATGGTAGCATTGAGCTGAAGAAGTTGATTCTAGGTAGGACGTCCATCTTAACTATTGATACCCGTGCCTGTACTGAGTTTTTAAGTTTTGACCACCTGTCAAGGTCGTATTTGATTTTATTTTGGATTTTTATGTAATTGTGCTTCACCGTTTGGCTTATGGTAGGGAATACTTCAACTCCCAAACATCTAAAGTGTTTTACCATCGGTATCTCTTCTGGGAGGGTTATATTTTTTTTGCAGGGCCGTTAAGTGGAAGGAAAGCCGACTTCGGCCAATTTATCTTAAATCCTGATAAATCGCCAAAGTCCTCAATCAACTTGATAAGATGAGGCAATGCGGTGTTGGGGTTTTGCATGAACAGTATTACGTCGTCCGCATATAAACTAATTTTATGTTGTGTGCCCTTGATTACGATTGGTTCTATGGATTGGGATTGTCTTATATATTGTGCTAAAGGCTCTAATGATAAATCGAATAGTCCGGGACTAAGAGGGCAACCCTGTCTAGAAGAGCGTGATACCGGAAATATTTTGGAGGTGATTATACCTGTTGTAATCATGGCCGATGGGTCTTTGTATAATACTTTAATCATATCAATGAATCCTTTTCCTAACCCCATCCTTTCTAATACTGCCCATAGATACGACCATTCCAACCTGTCAAAAGCTTTCATTGCATCCAGGGACAGCATCGCCTTAGGTGTGGTGTCGTCCTTGTTAGCATCTAGTATGTGTAGTAATCGTCTTATGTTATCAGTGATCAAGCGGCCTCTTATGAAGCCAGTTTGGTCCGGATGAACTAAAGACGTCATATGCTTTTGAAGTCTGATGGCTAATACCTTAGAGTACAGTTTGATATCGGTTCAGAGGAGGCTTAAGGGTCTATAACTACCGCACTCGGTGGGGTCTTTGTCTTTTTTAAGGAGGACTGTTATGAGTGCAATATTGTCGTTCTTATGGAAGTTCCCCTCCTTGACTGAGTATAAAATCATATTTAGTAATAAGGGTCCAATTATGTCCCAACAAGAGAGGTACATTTCTGGTGGGATACCGTCTCTTCCAGGAGCCTTACCACTTTGCATTTCGGATATGGCCTTCTTGAGTTCCTCTAGTATGATCGGTGTTTCTAACTGTTTAGCGTCATCCTCTGAAAGTTTAGGGAGGTTAATTTGATTAAGATATGTGTCCATTTTGTTTTGATCGAAGGTCGTTTCTGATTTATACAAGTTGGAGTAGAATTCTTTTAATGTTGCGTTTATTTTTTTAGGGTCTGTAACAAGTCCTTGTTGTGCTTTAATGGTAGTTATATCTGCAAATTTTGCGTTAACTCTTAATCGCATAGCTAATAGGTGACTTGGTTTAGAACCTTGAGAGTACTGCTGTTGTCTTGTGCTACGTATTTGTATTTCAGATTGTTGTCTGTATATGGCGTTAATCTCTTTTTTTAGTACATTAACTTGAGTTTCCAGTCGAACCGAGTTGTTGTATTGTAAATAATTAAATAACGTTGAATGAAGCGTTTCCAGTTCAGCCAGTTTTGAGCATCGATTCTTGCGTATTTTCGAGGAAAATCTATCAGTGAAATCCTTGATCATTTCCTTTACCGACATCCATAATATTCTGGGGTCCTGCACCGAATTCGCATTCACCAGTAGGAATACTGAAAGAGCTTCTTTGATTTGTGTAATGAATTTCTTGTTATTAAAGGGGAACTATCTTATAAATGACCTTTTTGAGTGTTTAGCATTGTTTCCTAGCTATGTGAACTTATATTAATATGATCTATGTCTCAAAATTCTCATATTGGCGCATTCTTCCAATTCTCCTCTCACAATATTCACCCTCACTGAACTGAGTCATTTGAAAATGTGCGTGATATGTGATGTCAGAAAGACACTGCTGCATGTTAATGTTGAGATACAAGAACAGCTGCACACAGTGGTTGGAGCCCAGGCTCAAAACGGCTCGAGATCTTGAGGTAGAAAAATGCTGTTTTTGAGGACTTGATTAGAAATACAAAACAATGAATAAAAAAAAATATATATTACAGAGGTGTTCCATAGACTCACAGGAATTGTGTAAAAGTGCCCAAATAGTGAAAGAAATAGTAAAATAGTTCCCCTTTAAGCAGCATCGAGTTAAATCGCCATCTTGGGGCTCGGGATGATAGTATACCAAATGTTCCTTTTAGGAGTAAAAAACAGTGATCTGATAATGCATTGGGTATCATTTCCACATCATAGTTATCAAATAGTCTTGGGGATGCAAAAACATAATCTATTCTGGATAATGTGTTATGTCTCGCAGATCGACAAGAGTACTTCCGGGTCGTGGGGTTGAGTGATCGCCATAAGTCATTTACACCTGTAATCTTCGACCAATCCTTTTTTTTTTATCCACTTTTTCTCCCATTTTCTATATTTTCTCCCCTCCCAATTTCGTATCATCCAATTCAACCCTCCCCTGTCACGAACGCTGTTTCTTGCCTCCCACAAGCCGGCTGCAATGTGGACTAAGTCATATATAGCACAAGTCCCCTCCGGTACTTGAGGTAACAGCAGTCGCATCTTTTCACCTGCGCAGCTCGATCTCTCAGTAGCGAGGAGTAACACATGGGAGGCTCACGCTGCCCCCGACACTTCCTGATTCTACTGCGCAGGCGCACCAACCGACCTATAGGAGTCGCTGTCCACAACGCCCGATCCCCACCCATCAGTTTCCCACCCCCTAATATGGCCAATGTGTATTAGTATGAACGACCAGCTAAACTGAAAGCAATGTGGAGCGCTGGGCTCGAACAGGCAAGCCCAGCGTCTCCGTCATTTGTGGCGAGCGCCTTACCCACTACGCCACGTAGCCGCCTATCTTCGACCAATCCTTTAATGCATTAGATGAATTTTTTTGTTCGTTGGAAAAGGAGGGGTAAAATTTATCCATCTCTGGATTCCAAATGGCATTAAAATCTGCACCAATTATAAATGAGTATTCGGGAAGGTCTAACATTGCTCTGGTAAGTGTAGTGAAGAAATTAACTTCGTACAAATTTAGGGCGTATACCGCTACCAACGCTATTTTCCTGTTCTTGTGAACAATCTTAGCTATAGTTATCCGACCATCTGCATCAGACCATACTCCCTTCAATTCAATATTCAACTTCCGTCTAACGACTATGGCAACTCCACGAGTTCTCGTTCCAAAGGAAGAGTGACTAATCTTATGATATGTGTTGTCCGCTAACGTAGCTATGTCTTTTCCTAAAATGTGCTTTTTCGCTTAGCAGAGCCACATCAACCTGTCCGTTTTTCATCAGTGTGAGTACGCTTTTGCGTTTGTGTTGATTATTTATTCCCCCAGTATTCCAAATCATTATATTCAAACTAGCCATAATCTATACATGTTGTTGTGTAGTTGGTAATGCTTCTGGAGTGCGAAGCTACAATAGATATACATCTAACTATTGAGGTCCCGTTGAGAGCCGAGCTTAAAAACATACATATATACAAATAATAATCCCTTAATTCCCCCTCCCTCCGAGAGTCGTACAGGACTGTGTTCCATAGACACATCCTACATAGCATATGACTCCCTCCCTTAAGCCACCGGGTTGCCCAAAATGAGCTTTCTAACCCTAATCTTCCTATGCTAATTGCCATAGGATCTAAAACTTTCATTCTAATTCAATAGAATGTCACTTTTGGTCTTGCGCCTTCCCATTAATGTAATAACAATAGTGTGAAAATGAAAAATATACCTCCATTGATATATTCATTTGAACCTTCTTCTAACTTATGTTGGAACCATCAGAAAAAAGAAAAGAGTGAAGAAAAATACTAATCAAAAAAAAAGTGAGAATTAAAATAAAACTCAACAGAAAAAAAAATAGATTTTTAGAGCTACATTCTGCAAATCCCTAA
This sequence comes from Notolepis coatsorum, assembly GCF_963971535.1. Lineage (NCBI taxonomy): Eukaryota > Metazoa > Chordata > Actinopteri > Aulopiformes > Paralepididae > Notolepis > Notolepis coatsorum. The sequence goes on from NC_140165.1 coordinate 225,162,806, forward strand.
AGCAGTGGAGTAATTGCTTAACATATTAGAATAACCTTGTCATGCTTATACCTTTAGATGAGGCTGATGTTTTTAAAACCTTATTGAACTTCCATCACTGGTTCATATGCATATACATACCGGATGTTAAAGTTACAGGCCTTCATTGTAGGGGTACAGTGTATTCTAGAAGGTTGTAGCATACCCTTGTAAATCCGTAAACACTGCTGTTATGTTCCAGAATGTTCTTCCTGTCCGGGAGTTATGACCTACTTGTGTTTTCCAGCATATTCCATTGTGTCCCTGAGTAGTCGAGAGAAGAGACCAGAATATTCCAGAGTGTTCCCAATGTCATTATTGGATTATTGCCTCCTCAGAAACCAGAAGTCTATAAATATAGTGCCTATCGTTCCGTATTAAACACTTTGTGCCTCAGTGTTGTCAACATGCATATCTGCTGTTGCTTTTGTTGAGCCGTGGTAAAGTCATTCTAATAAAAATTATAAAATAAAAACAATAAAAAAAAAAGTGAGAAAAAGAGAGATGAGTAGGCTTGTCTTCTGATTCAAGCCTTTGGTGCGACCGGCCCCGGGGGTCCAGTTTCATGTTGTTTCATGTATTCATCTGCGGCTTTAGTCGAGCGTAATCCGAGTCTATTACCGTCTTCCCCCAAGATGGATAGAAGGGCTGGGTAACGAAGGCTTGGCTTAAGATTTCTCTTGTATAGCCTCTGCAGCACATCTTTGTAGGGGACATGTAGAGCAATGGCCTCCTTGCATAGATCCTCGTAGAAAGACACTGGTTTGTCACCATATTTCAGTTTCCCCCATTGATTGCGTGCCCCTCTGATGATCGCGTCTCTTATTTCTGTCTTGCGCAGAGTAGCAATGATAACCCTCGTCCCGTTGCCTTTTAGGTCCTGTGTACCGACTCTATAACACTGGTCCACTAACGGCGCTGTGGATAGGATCTGTTTACCTAGAATTCCTGCTAACACTGTTGGAAATATGTCGTCTGTGCAGTTGACTGATTCATCCAATCCCACAATACGGATATTATTTCTACGGTAGTAACGTTCGGTCTCGAGCCGCCTCTCCATTGCTTCCTCTTCGATGTCCAAAGCGCTTTTTCGACCTGTTGTATCTCCTGCGCTATCTCTGTAAATCCATCGTGAACAGTCTTCTCGTTTTCCTCGATTTTCAATGTAATTCCTAGCACCGTGTTCTCCACTGCAGTAATTCGCCCGGCCTGTTCCGCGGCCGCTTTTTTAACCTCTTCGAATTTAGCATCGATGTGTAATTTAAATTCGTCAATGTGTAATTTGAAAGCGTCCATCTGATCCTTCCCTGCTTGTATCTGATCCTTTATCAGGTTAGTCAGAGACTTGAAATCGGGTTGTGTATCTTCCCTGCTTGTATCAGTTGAGGTTCTAGGAGCATTGGGAGACACGGTGGATTTGACGGATATTTTCTTCTCAAATTCCACTGCTTTCTCTCTCACAGTGTTTGTCCCCGCCGTTACCGTTATATTGTCGTCGGGCCCGGTATATTATCCGCTACTGTCTCCCCGACGGGGCTAGTCAACAACGGTGCTGTTGTATTGGCGGCTGCTGTATCCCTCGAAGAGCGTGTCACAACTTGCGCCATTGTACTGTCTACTCCGGGTTTCTTTCCAATCTCTTTCTTGTCCTTAGGTCCCATGTTGAATCTTTATTTCTTTTGATATAGTTAGTAGAAGGTCTTATTTAATATATACGATGTGGTTTAAACTCATTAGTGTTGTTCAAATAAGGTTTTTAAGCGAAATTAACGTTGATGGGAGCGGAGCTGTGACCAATCGTGTCTGCTACATATTGCTGTCAAACCGGATGTCACTGCACTGCAATTTATTTTCTCCCTTAAACCTAATTCCAACAAGGACACAGTGTCAGAGATGGGAAGCAGTGTTGCATGGATTGAATTGGTCTTATGTAACCCAGGTTTCAGATTCATAACTATTTAGTTATGAACATAGATAGTTAATGCTATTGTATATGAACATAAATAGTTAATGCTATTGTATATGAACATAAATAGTTAATGCTATTTGGTTATATGTATATTCATGTGAGGTTAACAACGTTTTGACCAAATCTTTTGAATTGCCTCACTGCCACTTTAAAGGAAGTAGGTAAACAGTTTGCGCTATACCTCGCAGAATGGAATCAGAGATTGACGGAGATTGACGCAGACACTGATAGAACCGGCATAAACTAGTACCATGATAATAATTATCAAACAGTCATAAAAGATTCCCCCCATTTACAAAACCGAAGCTGGTGTTGCTGTTAAGAACACACCACTTCCCAAGACGATTTTGGCCAGGTTTTTCTACCCCCCGTTTTCTACCCCCGGGAAGAGTTCCCAGGAGTTCGACGACCGACCACCGCTCATCACGTGTGTGCACGCGGGACGAGGCAGTGTGTCGGACCGACACAAGATGGCGAGCCACACCCAAGAACCTCAGATATAGCACAGATCAGACATCTCAGTTACTGCATACGAACTGCCCGGACCGTTGCCTCAACAATCGGGTAGGATTGTAAATTGCCTTTCTCACTCCCAGTGAGGAAGTGGATCAGGAATTAACGAACTAATTGAACTTGAATCTCAAGAACTTCCAAAGACCTTCATATCCTTTTATATGATACAAACTGATTGAACTTGAATCACAAGGACTTCCAAGTAGTCTAGTAGATAGAGGGGGGTATCATGCACCCCCCGGAAATATACTTCTAACCAGACTTTCTAGATTGGAAAAAAGGTGAACAAAATTATAGGCTATATGTTAACAAGTTGTCAGTGTCCCATGTATCATTTATGCAAATTAAGGACGCAATTATCAAAAAATCGTAAAGAAATCTCTTTAATATATCTCAGCCAATATTGCAAATAACTGAACAAATGAGGTGTCTAGACCCATGTTTCGAGGGTCAAAGATCACAATAACACTATCCCTAGAGTGATCACATGTTTCTATGTAAGTAGCCTATGCAAATCTGTGCCGTCAATACAAAATAAGAGTCAGAGTATGCCATGTATAATTTATATGCAAATTAATGATGCCATCATCAAAATATTAATGTTGCTATTTCAGCCAATATTGCAAATAACTGAACAAGTAGGTTGTCTAGACCCATATTTTGACGATCAAAAATCATAATAAAACTATTCCCAGAATGATCACCTGTTTGTGGCGAGCTAGTGTGCATATTAGTGGCACCTTTACAAAGAATAAAGCATTTTTACCAATAAAGACACATAATAATGTAGATGACTGAACAAAAAAAGATGTGGACTCATGTTTTGAGGGTTAAGGGATAGTGTTATTGTGATTTTTGACCCTCTAAACATGGGTCTAGACACCTCATTTGTTCAGTTATAATATTAAGATAAGATAAGATAAGATATTCCTTTATTGATCCCCTTGGGGAAATTCAGGCATCATAGCAGCATGGGGGGGAGGGGGGGGGGGTACAGGTAGTAAAACAACACAGTGTACAGGTAGTAAAAACAACACAGGCAGTGTAAACAATTTGGTCAATATGGTCAATATAATTTACTATCTGACTAGCTGAAGAAATATTCACATTATTCACAGTGTCACATAAGGTGCAGTATGCATAAGGTAGTGTTATAATTTACTATCTACTGCGTATACATTATTCACAGTATCACGGTATCCACTGAAATATACATTATTCACAGTATCACAGTATCACAGTATCCACATAAGGTGCAGTAAGCCTAAGGTAGTGTAGGTTGTCCTCCTTGGGTTCCTATAAGTCCCAGGTCAATGTCTGGTAGCAGTCGCTGCCCCCTGTTGTGAAGGCTGCTAGTCGCTGCCCACTGGTATGAAGGACTGTCCGAGGCGGTTAGTTGAGTGTCGGGGGGGAATGAGTCTGTGGCTGAACGAGCTTCTCATCTTGACTAGCTCGTCGTAGAGGGGGTGGTAGGGGTTCTCCATGATGGCAGCCAGCTTCCTTATCATCCCCCTCTCTGCCATCACCTCAAGTCTAGGTAGCTCGACTCCCACCACGGAGCTAGCCTTCCTCACCAGCTTGTTGGTGTCCCTTGAGTTGATGTAGCCTCCCCAGCATGCCACAGCATAGAAGATGATGCTGGCCACAACAGACTGGTAAAAAGACTGCAGCAGTCTGTTGCACACATTGAAGGACCTGAGTCTCCTCAGGAAGAACAGCCTGCTATGTCCCTTCCTGTAGAGGGCCTCTGTGTTATCCAACCAGTCCAGTTTATTGTTCAGGTGTACCCCAAGGAACTTGTATGAGTCCACCATCTCCACATCCACCCCTCGGATGGAGATGGGAATCGGGGGGGGCCTCTTCTTGCCCCTCCGGAAGTCCACCACCAGCTCCTTGGTCTTACTGGTGTTGAGTTGGAGGTGGTTGCTGTCGCTCCACCCCACGAAGCTCTCCACCAGGGCTCTGTACTCCTCCTCCTCATCGTCGGTGATGTAGCTTACGATGGAGGAGTCGTCTGAGAACTTCTGCAGGTGACACCCGCTTGAGTTGCGACAGAAGTCTGAGGTGAAACATCGCTACTATGAGCAGGGTGACAAGGCAGGGAAACTACTAGCGTCGCAAATTAGAAGGGAGGATGCCGCTAGGTGTATACCGGCCATTAGGGTAAGCGACAAAGGGGAGTTGACCCGGAACCCACTGCTCATAAATCGGGCCTTCTCAGACTTCTACAAGTCTCTCTACTCCTCGCAGGGGGAGAAGAGACAGGAGATGTGTGAGTTCTTGGACAACCTAGACATACCTACGATAACAAAAGGCACAAGGGGGGTCCTTGACGAGGCGATAACTAAGCAAGAAATACTAGATGCCTTATCAAAACTGACGCCAGGGAAAGCTCCAGGGCCGGACGGCTTCTCCATAGACTTCTACAAGGCATTTATTAGCAAATTGATAGACCCTCTCCTAGAAATGTTCAACTACTCTATTGAGAATGACCAACTACCTGATACCCTTGAGCAAGCTCTTATTATAGTCCTGCCAAAACCAGGGAAGGACCCTACCTTATGCGGGTCGTACAGACCAATTTCGATCCTTTCCAACGAATATAAAATATTTACTAAAATCATAGCCACTCGACTTGAGAGAGTAACCTCCTCACTTATTAATACGGACCAGACCGGTTTCATACAAAATCGCTCATTAATAGACAACGTGAGAAGATTTCTTAACTTGACGCATTGTGCCAAATCCATAGAAGACCCAGTCATAGCGATCTCGTTGGACGCGGAGAAGGCATTTGACCGAGTAGAGTGGCACTTTCTCTTCGCTGTTCTACAAAAAATGAACTTTGGCCCAAATATGCTAAGAATGATCCATATGCTGTACCTTAACCCTACAGCCAGGATACAGACCAACTCAGAGATTTCACCTTCTTTCCCTCTAAGGCGCGGTACTAGGCAGGGTTGCCCTCTTTCCCCGACACTTTTTGCGCTGGTAATCGAACCCCTGGCTATAGCAATAAGGTCACATAAAGCTATTAGTGGGATCAAGGTGGGTCCTGAGAGCCATGTCATCTCTTTATACGCGGACGACATAGTCCTGTTTCTAACCAATCTCGACTCATCCATGCCTGCCCTTATGGAAACACTGTCAAAGTATAATGTAATCTCAGGCTACAAGATTAATGCACAAAAAAGCGTGGCCATGCCACTTAACTCACTAGCCGAAAAAATGCCAAGGTCCAATTTCCCCTTCCAGTGGAACTCACAATTTGTAACATATTTGGGTCTAAAAATCCCGAACCAAATAGATACAATTTTCTTACTAAATCATGACCCACTACTTAAAAAGGTGGAGAAGGACCTAGATAGATGGATGCAGCTGCCTATCTCGCTAATCGGACGTGTGAACTGCATTAAGATGAACATCCTACCTAAATTTCTCTATCTTTTTCAAACCCTCCCTATATCTATACATAAGAACTTCTTCAAGAAATTACAAAGGATAATATCTGCATTCATATGGAGAAGGAAGGTCCCTAGAATTAAAATTAAAACCCTATATAATTCCCCCCAGTGTGGTGGACTGAAACTCCCGGACTTCCAACGCTATTACTGGGCTGCACAGACAAGGGCTCTGTGGATTTGGCAGAATGAGTCGACTAATTCCCCTGCCTGGAGACAAATAGAACAATGCCATACGATGGACGTACCGCTGGCCGGAATTCCTTTTATCAGGAAGTACCACACCCTGAAGAATTGTTCAGATAACCCATTTATTAAACACACAGCAAGAACATGGTTTGAGATTCAGACACATCTTGGTAGCTTTATTGCATTTCACAGGAAGACTCCCTTCCACAACAATCCAGCTTTGCCAGAATCACTTAGAGATGGCATCACCAAGAAGTGGTACACTCAGGGAATTAAAACTTTTGGGGACCTATTTGATAATAACATACTTATGTCCTTTGAACAGTTACGTGCCGCCTTCCACCTTCCAACTACTAATTTCTTTAAATACCTACAGGTCAGACACTTCATAGGTACAGGTCAGGGAGGAAACTCCACTCTTCCAAAACCCCTCCTCATAGATGATATTCTAAAAGGAGTTATTCACACTAGAGGCATCCTATCATTAACATATGATAGAATCCTGACCAGTACAGAAATTATACCCCTAAATGCCAAGAACAAATGGGAGCGGGACCTGGACTGTACCTTTGATGAAGATGAATGGGAATCACTATGTGAGTCTGCACTATCTTTTTCATATAACACTCGACATAAACTTATGCAATTTAACATTCTCCATAGAACCTATTTTACGCCGGAAAGACTTCACAGGATGAATGAGGCTATCTCTGACCTTTGCCCTAGGTGCTCAACGGAAACAGGTAGCCTGCTCCACATGTTCTGGGAATGTAACAAACTGAGACCTTACTGGGGCTCAATTTGGGAGACTCTCGAAGAGGTCACAGGTCTTGAGATCCCATGTACACCTAAATTAGCATTATTAGGAGACATGTCTGACATTTCTCCAGATAAGAGAGGCAAGGTGCGGATCATTAAATTGGCCATGATTGCAGGGAACAAGTGTATTGCCATGCTGTGGAAAAGTGCTGAATCCCCCCCCATGTCTATGTGGCTTAGTGAAATCTCTTCGTACATGGCATCAGAGAAAATAATGTTCAATCTTAAGAAAAAACCACGTCTCTTTGATAAATGCTGGGCTGGGTTTAGGCAATACTTAGAACAGATTACATAGTAGGTTGATGATATAGGCTATTATTGAAGCTCCCTTTTGTCTTTCTGAAGGGTATATATTGCAATGAATGATACTGTAAATGTTATTAGTTGCTCTTTGAAGAGAAAAGATGTAATGGTAGACATTTATTTGTTTGGTGTAGAAGTATGGGCACCTGTTAGACGGGTGTAACTGGGTTTACAAAGCTCTCAAAATGTGTAAAAAAAAAGAAAAAACTGAATTTGTCGAGGTCCTAGTCTGGGGGAAGGGAGGGGGGGTCTGGCCGATTTTTTTTTTTTTTTTTTTTTTTCAGGTGGGGGGGGGTTAATATGCATCTATTTTTCTGTAACTCGGGGAGGGGGGGGGGGCAGTTGGCAGCATTTCCTTTTGTATGGTTGTTGAACTGTTGAACTGATGCTGTTAAACTGAAAAAAAAAAGAAAATACCTATAAACATATTGTTTAAAAAAAAGAATGAAAAGGGAACAAGGGAACTATAAAATAAATTGAAATGTAAATAAACAAGGTAAAGATAGAATTGACCGTTGAACCCATGTCACCCCCTTTCTTTTATTTTTGTTTTCTTTTTTAGTGATGCACGATATATTGGCCGCTGACATAATATCGGCCGATATGGCCGTTTTTTTTACACATCGGTATCGGCCCGATATCAAGATAGGGCCGATATGGGCCGATATAATTTTTTATTTTTTTTAATTAAAATTTAATATAATTTTTTCTTTTTACATGTTTTGGCCTTAAATTGTTTCAAAATATCAGTAATTTCTGAAAATAAGTTACAAAAGTAAAAAAAAGTATGCGTTTTGGAAAGTAGCTCTTTGTTTGATTATCATAAAAAAGTGTTTTCTGTGCAGAGATGTCGACATCGGTGGATGTCGGTGCCGGCCAGAACAGCAATATTAATGTCGGTTATCGGTATCGGCCACCATTTTCACATCGGTGCATCACTATTCTTTTTGATGTTATAATTTTTTCTTTATTGTTTCTGTCTGTTTAATTGTATTGTCTGAGATGTTTGTAAATCAAAAATGCAAATAAAAATGTAAGTTAAAAAAAAGAAGTCTGAGGTGTAGAGGGTGAAGAGGAAGGGTGACAGCACAGTTCCTTGGGGGGCGCCGGTGTTGCTCACCAGTACGTCAGACTGACTGTTCTTTAGTCTGACGTACTGTGGCCTCTCAGTGAGGTAGTCCTTGATCCAGGCCACCAAGCCTTGGCTGAGATATAATAAACAGATTTTTAATCACATCCTTAATTTGCATATAAATGATACATGGGACACTCTGACAACTTGTTAACATAGCCTATCATGTTTTTCACATCTAGAAAGTCTGGTTAGAAGTATATTTCCAGGAGGTGCATGATACCCCCCTCTATCTACTAGACTGCCTTTGTACCCTTTGCACCTTTGTATTTTGATATTGTAGTTTGTATTTGATTGATGCACATTGTATATGGGTACTGATATTTCTCCTGTAAGGAAGGAGCATGGTATATATGGATACTGATATTTCTCCTGTAAGGAAGGAGATTTAAAGGGTCAATTCACCCAATAAGATACTTGAATCTCAAGTTTCAAGTTTCAAGTTTCTTTAATAGTTGTCATACAGAAGTACAGAATACGTTTATACAAAATGCTTCTTACTGTTACGCTCCAGAGACTGTGCTAGACAAGATAAGTATGAAATAAAATAAAGTAGCATGTAAAAAGAAGTAAAAATAGAGGTCCCAGTGTTCAGTATAGACATATGTACAATGTTCGATGCAGACTAGAAGTAACTGAGTTACCATACAATATACAATATACTATGCAATATACTAATATACAATACTATATAGTGCAAAGCAGAAATGGGATGAGGTACAAGTTAGGTACAATTTACAGTAAGGTGTACGAGTTGTAGTGCAAATCCTTTACCAATAAATATAAAGTGTGTTTAGGTGATCTAAAGTGTGGAGAGTGGATGCTGCAGTGTGTTGTTTGTTTAAAGTGAGTGTGTGCGTGTGGATGTGTGTGCTGTGTGCATTTGATGGTTGTTGCATAGTGTTTATTGTTCGTTGAGCAGCCTGATGGTCTGGGGATAGAAGCTTCTTCTGAGTCTTTCTGTGCTCACCTTGAGACTCCGGTATCGCTTGCCTGACCGCAGCAGTTGAAAGAGGCAGTTGTTCGGGTGGCTGGAGTCCTTGATGATTCTCTTAGCCTTACCCCTGCACCGCTTGTTGTAAATGTTCTGGAGGGTGGGAAGCCCCCCTCCAATTGTGCGTTCCGCTGAACGTGTCACTCTTTGTAGTCTGCTTCGGTCTTGTGCAGTGCTATTCCCAAACCAGGAGGTGATGTTGCCAGTCAGGATGCTCTCTATTGTACATGAGTAGAAGTTCTTAAGGATCTTCTGACTGACTTGGAACTTCCTTAGGCGCCTGAGGAAGTAGAGGCGTTGTCGTGCCTTCTTCACAACACTGTCAATGTGTGTGGTCCATGTCAAGTCCTCGGATATGTGGGCTCCGAGGTACTTAAAACTGTTCACTCTCTCAACCGGTGCCCCGTCGATGCTAAGGGGGCTGTAGTCCTTGACCCCCGACCTCCTAAAGTCCACAATCATCTCCTTTGTTTTGCTGACGTTCAGGGAGAGGCTGTTCTCCTGGCACCATCCCGCCAGGACCTTGACCTCTTCCAGGTAGGCCCTCTCGTCGTTTGCAGAGATCAGGCCCACCACTACTGTGTCGTCAGCAAATTTGATGATTGTGTTGTTGCTCTGCTGAGCCACACAGTCATGTGTGTACAGGGAGTAGAGGAGGGGACTCAGAACACAGCCCTGTGGGGCCCCTATGTTGAGGGTGATGGATGAGGAGGTGCAGTTGCCTGCTCTCACCACCTGGGGTCTGCCCCTCAGGAAGTCCAAGACCCACTGGCAAAGGTCATAGTTCAAGCCCAGGTCCCTGAGCTTGGCTATGAGTTTGGAGGGGACTATGGTATTGAATGCTGAGCTGTAGTCGATGAAATTAAAATGTGTAGATATGGTGTACATAAAAACCTTGGAAATCATTTTGCGTGCTAAGAGTAAAAGCCTACCAGTTTGTATTCAATGTCTCTTTCAACCAAGAGAAGGAAAGTATAATTTAAGAGGGTTGTGTATTCTTAAAACATATAAAAAGGTAAGAAATAATGTAAAAGCTAGATGTGTTTCAATTTTGGGAGTTAAATTATGGAATAGCCATAGTGACGGGTTGAAGTTGTGTACTCCTCAGGGGAGATTTAAAAAAGCCTTAAAGGATAAAATAATTCAGGAGTACAGTTTTGAGTAAAACATCAAACATTTGTTTTTTTTCTTAAAAAAAAAAAATTTATATCTTGCAGCATATTTTTAGTTTTTCTTTCTTATATTAAAATATATTTAGTTTTTAAGAATTTCTAAAGGATAGGCAAAAATAAGCATGTGCTTCAGCCTATTCCTTTCTTTCGGTCGTTGATTTTGGATTTTGTGTGTGAGCTTTCCTTATTATGTACATTTGTGATACATTTATTTAAAAAAAAATTGCAAGTCCACACAGGTGTTTTTGATTTGTCTGTAAATAAGATAGTAAAATAAAAAACGTCATGCATGCATGCATGCATGCATGCATTCATTCATTCATTCATTCATTCATTCATTCATTCATTCATTCATTCATTCATTCATTCATTCATTCATTCATTCATTCATTCATTCATTCATTCATTCATTCATTCAGTTAAAGGGTCAATTCACCCAATAAGATACTTGAATCTCATTTATACACATTGATTATAGTTTAATCACTGATGGTTCTCCTGTAAAGAAAGAGAGTTTAAAGGGTCATTTCACCTAATAAAGTACTTGCATTCCTGTTACATTGAAAGATTTCTATTGGTACTTTGTTGGTATTACACCTGCAAAGGAAGAGTTTAAAGGGTAATTTCACCTAAAAAGGTACTTGCATTCCCTGCACACTTAGAGGTTTAAATTAACATGTTTAAATACTTACCTACTAACTAAAAATGATAAACTAATATAAAGTTTACTGAAAATGATAAACTAATATAAAGTTTACTGAAAATGATAAACTAATATAAAGTTTACTGATCTGCACCTGCAGAAGAAAGATAACGAGTTAACTCACGAAAAGGATACATCTAATGTCCAACCTTAAACCTAGCTTTTAGCTAATGATTACCTCAGAGTCGTCTGAATCAAATGTGTTGATTCAATCAACCTAGAACTTGATACCGAACTAACCTTCTTGAGAGAAGGAGTCGTCCGAACCAAATGTGTTGATTCAATCAACCTAGAACTTGATATCGAACTAACCTTCCTGAAAGAAGGAGTGGTTAATGAAAAAACCTAAAAGGGATACTTGATACTTCACTTTACCTCACCTACTCGTTGTATGTTGTCGTCATTGTCTTACTAGGGCTGGTGTTTAAACTGAATAAATTACCGGTCACTGTTATAACCTTGTCTCTGGTCTACTACTCCTTTTACTGTGTATATTACTCCTCCCTCGAGCCTAGAACTGGTCTGTGGCATTGAGCTGTTACTGTTAGTGACACTAGTGCTACACTTACAAAGTAACCCACCTGTGAGCCGCCACTAGGGGCAGCGTGGCTAACCTTGACTGACGGAGTGAGTTAGAGACACTGCAAGTCTATTAGCGGCTCTTTGCATATCAAAACAAAAGTATCCAATTATAAATTATGTTACACAACAGTTGTGACAAGACAGGGCAGAAATAAAAGCCCCTCCTTTAAAGGTATAATCTGTAATGCTGTCAAACAGCGACCTCTAGGCAAAATAGCTCAGCTTGGAATTAGCTTTGTTTACTTTTCTTGTATTGGTTTGATGTATTATATGTATGTATTATCATTATAGTGTGAATTTTCCTGAGGTGTGGCCAGCAATAGCAACCCCTCCCCCTATGCCGACTCAACTCCAACCCACACGTCAGACCAAAATAAATATTAGGTAAACTAAGCGCAGTACCAAGCGGGGCTCTTTTGCCTAGAGGTTGCTGTTTGACGACATTACAGATACTACCTTTAATAAAGTTTTTTTTCCACTTATCTGGCATCATACCGATGGATTCGGACCAAAATCTTTGTCAATTGGACCCTGTATGAGCAAGAGCTTCTGGGTGCTCCTGGCTACACCTCAATCCAACATGGCGACTGCACATCAAGGTTTACACATACCGTATTTGATCATTCTTGAGAGGTTATGCTATGAAGCCCTGTGGGATACACTATTACCAACCATCCCTCATCCACAATGCCAGATACTCCACTATCACTGCACACATATATGTCACTGCTGCACAACCTTCCATTTTTTTTTTAAAAACAGAACAAACAATGAAACACAGGAAAAGACAAACACGTGGGTAATTGGCTAGTAAAAATGTCACACACAAACACACACACAAAATTGCACTGGCCTCTCTTGCTCATGCATGAAGTACGGTTAATGCTCTGGTTTATTATTCACAAACTCACACACACGCAAACACTTACATCTTTTATTTATTTCCACATGCAAACGCAAACAGCCTAGGAACATAAAGGCCATAAATGCAGTCAGATATATGTGCTCAATTGACAACCAGATTGAAGCGTACAGCATAATTCACAAGCCTAATAAACACAATCACATGCATCACCTACATAAACACACGCACACACACAAACACATGTATGTGCACACGCAAGCACACACACACACACACACACACACACACGTTGCCCAGCCGTGATCGGTTTAACACCCTTGCAGTCGGTGAGCCCTCCACGAATAAACATATGGATGTAGTTCACTGGATGTCCATCCGTGCTCCAATTCCCCACAGTCACCACAAGGCCATTGAGCAGATGGCAAGAGCATCGTGACTAAAATTAACACTAGAAAAGGAAAATGGGCTTCGACCACGGCAAATTATGACAGATTCAAAAAACTAAAAAACAAATATATATATATAGGGAAAAACACCCAAAAAAAGACTCATTACCTTTCCATTAAAAAACCCTATAATATGTTTTTAGTATAATTAGTGTGTTGTATAAACAAGGGCAGCGTCAAGGAGAGAGTTTATTTTGAGGGCTGTTTCAACGCAGGTGAGGATATCATTACAGTGTTCCTCGGTGCGTGATGGTGTGTTCTGCCCTGAAAATATTAAATATGGAATATTGCTGACTAACAATGTGGACACCAGCTGTAAGGTAGCTGGTTTCAATCCCCAGTACTGTTGGTACAGGGAGTGCATGTGTAAGTGTTGGAGCCATTGTATATGTTTAAACTTCTTAGTAGCCCCTATTTATGTTTTGGGATACATAAAAATCATCAGTCATGCAGAAGTGTCCCTGGTTAGGGAGTGGCTAAAGGGATATTTCACTTTAGTAGGACTTGTGAAAATCTACCTGAAGTCAACTACAAGTGACCACTGCTGTTCTGGGCATGTTATACCCTCTGTCTACATCTTGAGCTTTAAAAGTTAAATCCATAGTTTTAGCTAAATGTCAGTATCGTATTTCAATTTGATGTAAATATTTGACAGTTTCAAAATTAATACGTCAGAAGAGCTAAAAAAAAACATAAAAATAGAACTTGATTTTTATAAAATCGCCAAAGGTATAGACTGCCACATCTCCTCTGTCGGTCTGGGGAGGGTGTAGACTGCCACATGTCTCCTCTGTGAGTCTGGGGAGGGTTTAGACTACCACATGTCTCCTCTGTCGGTCTGGGGAGGGTGTAGACTGCCACATGTCTCCTCTGTCAGTCTGGGGAGGGTTTAGACTACCACACCACATGTCTCCTCTGTCGGTCTGGGGAGGGTGTAGACTACCACATGTCTCCTCTGTCGGTCTGGGGAGGGTTTAGACTACAGTATCACATGTCTCGTCTGTCGGTCTGGGGAGGGTGTAGACTACCACATGTCTCCTCTGTCGGTCTGGGGAGGGTGTAGACTACCACATGTTTCCTCTGTCGGTCTGTGGAGGGTGTAGACTACCACATGTCTCCTCTGTCGGTCTGGGGAGGGTGTAGACTACCACATGTTTCCTCTGTCGGTCTGTGGAGGGTGTAGACTACCACATGTCTCATCTGTCGGTCTGGGGAGAGTGTAGACTACCACATGTCTTTTCTGTCGGTCTGGGGAGGGTGTAGACTACCACATGTTTCCTCTGATAGATGTGGAGTCACCAGCCGCTTCTTTTCACCTGACAGCGAGGAGTTTCACAGAGAGAGCATAACACACGCTGAGGTTCTCACCATCTCACCCAGATACCCTTCCTGCAGTCAGGCCTCGACCAACCGGTAGGAGTCGCTAATGCTACGGCCGGGACTCATACCATCACCGGCTCCCCACCTGCAAAAAGATTTTTTTTAGCCACTGTTTATATTGTATATATAGTCCTGTATAGTGTATGTACATCTTGTCCCATATGTTACTTATGTTTATAGTGTCCTATATGTTACTTTATGTAATGTAATTTTATTTCTCTGTATGTCTTGACATTATGAGAAGCGACAATAAAGCTGACTTTGACGCCCCTACCTGCAAATTTAACCCTTGTCTCTGCAGTGGTGGGTGAGTGTTTTTTCTTACCTCTACACCACCCAGACACCCCCCAAAAAGTTCATTTCAGATAACAAAGTTAAATTGACCCTCCCAGTGTTCCTCCTCAACTAAAACCTGAGAATATGGAGCTAAATGTACTGTGCTGATGTTTCATTGCTGCTCCACCCTCAAGATAATGCTTGGAACTAATGCAGAATCCAAGGGGGATGTTCATCCTGACTACCCCTGTTCCGTTCCGTAGGTACACAGGCCACCAAGAAACATATTACTTTCCCTGAGCTGCTGCGCTGAGCAAACACCCTGAAGCCCATGATAAATGTCCACAATTTTATGGAAATGTGGATTCAGAATCAGATTCAAAACTTTATTACCCCAAAAGGAGAGACTATACGTTTGCCTTGATGCATTAACGTAAAAACAAGACAAAAGAGCCACAGAATCTATGAATAAAAACAGCCTTCAAATGAAGTGAGAGGGCGAGCGCACAGTAGTAATTCCATTCCAATTCAAGTCTGTCTATAGCTTTGTAAGGAGTTGTCTAGAGAATTGGTCTTGTCACGATAAAAATCACATTTGCCATAATTTTGTCCATCGTTTTAACGCACATCGTTTTATCTACATTTAGAATTCCAAACATTAAAGCCTTATTAAAGAGATCTCCATGGCCTCAGACAGCTGTCCATTAAGGCTACGTGTCCACCTGGGACCTACATTTTGTGTGCTTGCTTCAGTGAAAAGGACACACTGTCGTGCTCCCTACAGTACAGTGCTGAGAGTTTAGCATGTGTTTAGTGCTCAGAGCATTGAGTGGTATAAATAAAACATTTTAAATATTCGCTTCAAGGCAATAGTCACATACTGTATCAGCAGCAGCAACCAGGTGACTCATCTGTTTAACGTGCCATCTGTTTAGGCCCCATGTCTACAGCTCGTACTGGTGTGAGTGATCAAACCTGGATTCCTTTATCGACCCTGTCTCTTCCAGTTTGAGCCTCAGTCCAGCATCAAGATGGTTTATTGTCATGTGCACAGTTAAACAGACAGTTTGCCGTACAATGATAAACTTACTTTGCTAGTCCGCCCTTCACACAAAATCACACAGATCACACACTAGTTCACTAGAATGAACAAATCGCTTAAATACAAGCGAATGCTAAATGCAAACAATAAGGAGATCTTAAAATAGGGGTGCTGTAGGGGTGACAGTGGCTCAGGAGGTAGAGCAGTCATCTGGTAGTTGGAAGGTTCCCGGTTCGATTCCCGCTCCTCCCGGGCAGCATGTCGATGTGTCCTTGAGCAAGTCACTTAACCCGTAATTGCTCCCGATGTGCAGGTTGGCACCTTCCATGGTTGCCTCCGCCATGGTGTCTGAGTGAATGGGTGAATATGAGGAACAAAATTGTAAAGCGCTTTGGATAAAAGCACTATATAAATGCACCATTATTTATTATTTAAAAAGAAATGGTAGAAGATATAAAGGCACGGGTGAGTAACATTAACATTGTTGCAAGTTCCATTCACAGTGTAGGATCAAGTAGTGTCAGTGTAGGATCAAGTAGTGACAAGCATCGACCATATGGTACAAAGTGTAGTGCATAAGGGGTAAGGTAAGATCATGGAAATTCCATGGGGGGGAAAAACACTTTTACAGTCCAGTTTGACCCTGGAGGAAATCTGAATGCACTTCATAGTAATAATTTGTCAATATATAAATAGTCTGCTTACCACAGTGGATCAGGGTTAGGCGTGAGGTCTAAAGTTAATGCTTATAAACAAAACAACCACCCTGAGACTAAATGGCATGAGAATAGGGGCAGTCCCAATAAATTGTAGCCTAATTCCCAAGGAGGTATACTTTACAAATAAACATGCATAAAGACAGTAGTTAATTGTTTTAATGGGTAACATCAAAATGAGTAAGTATTAGTAAGTAAAACACTTAAATTGTATCATTACCATATCATGTTATTGCCACATTAATTACCATATTATTGCCACTGTTCTTACAGGGACTACCATATAATTACATTAAGGGACTGTTAATCCCTGTTCTAACCTTACAATTACCTTAAGGGATACTAAAATAAAGGGTTACCTGTTCAGAACATACAGTAATGCTATTCTGTTTCCAGAGGACTGACAGATCTGTGTAAAGAAAGATACCAATATAAGCCTAGGCTATATAGAAAAAGTGTGTAAGAGAGAAAGAGAGCAAGAAAGCAACACATGCCTAACTATGTAATTTTCCTCGTTGGGTTAATTGTGAAGGAATTAGAGGCTAAAGCCTCATCATTTAGACATGAGCTTGAAGGCAAACCCATGTAATTATCCCCCAAACGACTACGGCTCTTCTTCAGTACAGGAAGAAGAAAGGTACTCTTTCCCTGCTACAGCAGCGCAATTATCCCCTAAACGACTAATGCACTTATTTAGTACAGGAATAGAAAGGGTACTCTTCTACTGCTACGGTAATCTCAATGGCTCAATCTCGTTCCAGCCACTACTCAGCCGAGCCACTCTACGTGGAGAGTTTGTCATACTGAAGGGCATCCCATACCCATGTTCAAGTCAAGTTCAACTTCAAGTTATTTATTGTCAAATACACAACAATACAGGGGCATTGCAGGTAATGCAATGTTTGTGTTTCGAGCCAGACTCAACAGTGCACAATTCAGAAAGAACAATGAATACAAGAATGGTAACAATAAGTGAATGTGTCAGTGAATGGGTGAATGTGAGGCATAAGTTGTAAAGCGCTATATAAATTATTCCTGTTGACTGTAACCTGTTCTGTCATGTACATATACAGTAGCAGGTGACTTAACATGTGGCTTTCATCTTGTTCCTTTGTTTTCATTTGACTTGTTTTATTTTCTGTAAAGTGTGTTTGTTTCTTGACCCCGATCATTCTGGGAGGCACCCCGTGGCCTCTGTGGAGTCCTGCCGCTTCCTCGGCATGACACTCTCCCGGGACCTGAAATGGGAGCTGAACACCATCGCTCTCAATAAAAAGGTCCAGAAGAGGATGTTCTTCCTATGTCAGCTGAGGAAGTTCAGGCTGCCGAGGACTATGATGGTCCAGTTCTACACTGCCATCATCCAGTCCATCCTCACCCTCTCCATCATCACCTGGTTCCCTGCAGCCATGGTCAGGGACAATGCCAAGCTGCAGCGGGTGATACGATCAGCGGAGAGGGTGATCGGCTGCCCCCTTCACTCCCTCGAGTCCCTACATTCCACCAGGGCCTTGAGGAGGGCGAGGAAGATCATGGCAGACCCCGCCCACCCGGATCACGGCCTCTTCATTATGCTCCCCCATGGTAGGTGGCTACGGCTGCCCAAGACATTAAAGTCCCGCCATAGACTCAGCTTCTTCCCCTCAGCAGCTCGCCTGGTAAATTAGTCAGGTGTCCCCCTGCTCCCCCCCTCTATGGCGAGCTGCTAGGGCTGGACCTCTGGACTTGAACTGTGCTGCACTGTATCCATGTCCCCTACCACTGCACTTTACTGTCTTATTGTTGTCTCACGTTCTGTCCTGTTTTGCACTTATTTATTTATCATTATTATTATTATTATTATTATTATTATTATTATTATTATTATTATTATTATTATTATTATTATTATTATTATTATTATTATTATTATTATTATTATTATTATTATTATTATTATTATTATTATTATTATTATTATTATTATTATTATTATTATTATTATTATTATTATGTTGTTCCTATTTGTGAAAAAATCAATCATGCACTGAAACGTCAAATCACGTTCCATTTGTACCTGTACAATATGGTGAATAAAGAAATCTGAATCTGAATCTGGAATAGGCCTGTGCATGTAACGTCCGACCGGTTCATGGACTATTCTCCCCTGCTCTACCTCTCCCCATCCCTGTATGTTTGTTCCTTGTATTTCTGTCCCTTAGTGTTCTTTCCCTTCTCTCTCTTTTGCTGTCTCTCTCTCCCCTTCTCTCTCTTGCTCTTCATGGTCCCGTTAGTCTAGTGTTACTATTCTTGTCTTGTATTAGGTTAATTGTTTAATGCTTAGTCTTTGTAGTTACAAAGTCTGTTATTAGGTTCTCCATTTATTGTCTGTAGTCTGCTTGTTTTGTCTGGTGTTTGTCTTGTCGTCTATAGTTGTAGTTCATTCTTTTGTTTCTTGTAGTTATTTGTAGTCATTTTCAGTCTGTGTCCCCTCCCAGGTGTCTCCAGTTGTAATCCTCCCAGGTGTTTCTCGTTTTTGTAATTTGTTCCTGTATTTCAGTTCCTTGTTTCCTGTCCTCTGTGTCGGTCCATTATCTCTGTTACACTGTCCATGTTGCACTGTTCATGTTTCACATTTCATGTTTCAAGTAACTGTTTCCCATGTTAGCGTTTAGAGTTTATTATTTGTTTTCCCTTTCCCCTCTTCCAGTGGTTACTGAGAGGTTTTGTTTTGTTCGTTTTTTGTTCCCTTGTTCTATTTATTATTTGTGTTAATTAAAAACCGTCGGACTTGCTGCCCGTCTACACTTGTCTGCTCTTGATTCCTGATACACCACCACATTGTGACAGTGTGCTTTTGATCAATAGAATGACATTTGTAATTTTTCGCCGTGCTTAATTTATGTTTCTGACACTCCACTGCTTACTCTTATTATCCTGTCTCTCGATAATTAACACTTATTTAACACTTTAACAAAATTTGCTAAAAAGCATTCCTTCTTGGGCCTTTTTGACATGGTTTCTCCTATATTTTAACACAAGCCCTTTATGGGACTGACAAGGTGTCCACCTATACACATGGCATGCACATTTGGACTGCATTTATATAGTGCTTTTATCACTTGTCACCAAGTGCTTCACATTAATTCACCCATTCAATCACACAGATGGTGGAGGCAACCATGCAAGGTGCCAACCTACTCATCGGGAGCAGTTAGGGGTTAACTCTCTTGATAAAGGACCCTTGGACATGCGGGAGCCAGAATCAAACCGGAAATCTTCCAATTACCAGACGGCCGCTCTACCTCCTCAGCCACTGTCGCCTGAACGCTATTATGGAACCATTTCCATTCATCACCTGGTGTACCAGTGACACTAAATGGAGGGGCTCTGCATGTTTGTTGTGTCCTTGGCCACAGATCGTTATTGCTGATCTTGTCTGGCCGGTGGATATTAAGAATTCTTCTTCTTCTTTCTTTGCTGCTGATAAAGGTGAGTGTGACCGATCGTATGTGGCTCCTCTGCATTGTGTATTCTTTTCGATGCCCCGACGAAGTTTCAAACCCGGGTTCACTGCTTGGTAACGTGTCTATGTGTCTTTTAAGGGGAAGTGAGTTTAACTCGCAGTACCGCTTACTGCCACACACTCACCTCCCTAAACTCACGCCACCTCAGGACATCCGGGTCATACGGCACCAGTCGTATCACCAGTAATCGTATGTTACTCCTTCTGCGTTGTGTTACATTTCGATGCCCCGAATTATCGATTCCACAAAGGAGTTGTAGAAAGCCTGCAGGATTGATGGTCGGACCTGAAGCTTCCTCATCTTCCTGAGGAAGAACAGTCGCTGTTGGCACTTAGAGTGGATGTTATCTGCG